>NW_022437048.1:3966185-4248096 GCF_009761245.1 Sapajus apella
TTTTTCGTTCTGGGTTCCCCTCCCACAATAGCATAAGAGCTATTTTCTCTCTCTCTCTCTGTTTCTCTCTGTCTAATAAATCACTCTTCTGCAAAACTTTTTGGGTCCACAATTTTATTCAAAATGTAAAACTCAGCATGCCTCTGGGGTCCCTTTCCCCATTCTTCAGGGTTAGAGAGGCCAAAAGCCTATGTGGTCTAGCAGTTAGAACTTCTGGTTTTCACCCAGGTAGCTCGGGTTCAACCCCTGGTGTGGGAACCAGGCAATCTGGTTAAAGTTTTACTCTCCTGGTTGCAACACAACAGAGGAAGCCAGAATTCTCCTAGGAACATAATTCTATTGACCTGGGAACCATACCCCCATTCCCCACAGCAGCCACAGAAAGCCACTCAAGGAAGAGTCTAAGGTCAGACACATCTAGGCTTGTCTCTATCTAATGGTCCTTTACTACCTACACTGGTAGCTGAAGACAAGGGCAAATATCCTTGGGAGTTCTAGGTCCCCACCGCCACCTGTTTCTCCCCACACTACCACAGCTGCTGCTCTCTGGAAAGTACCGTCTCCTGGCAGGAGGTCAATCAGTACAAAAACAGTTCATTAAACAACCAAAGCTAAGGATCCTCACAGAGTCTATTTAGCTCCGTCACTTCCACCACAGCACGTTCTGATAATTATGGCTGAAAGTCCCACAGATGATTCACATCACAGTACTCTGTGCAGACAACCCCCAGTACCAGCCCAGGGCGTGGTAGACTAGATGGGTGGCTAGACCCAGAAGAGAGATTGTAATAACTGAGTGAGTTAGAAGGAAACACACCATGTTCCCAGTTCCAAATTAAGAGTCCTTAATTAATTAGCTGGTGACTGAGACTCAGCTCATGCTCAAAATCTCTCAGCCCTGATGAAGGGGCTTGACTTCCCTTTATACCTTGATTTAGGTAGGGGAGGGAGAGCCGAGCTGAAGTGGAATTTTACAGAAGCAGAACAAGCAAGTTAGTAGGAGGAGGCTGGTAACCAGTGGGCAAGAGGTTCCCAGGATTGTTAGTTGCTAAGGGTATTTCCATACAATCACTAAGGGGGGTAGCAGGAGGAACTTTCCATACAATCAACCACCAAGGAAGGTATTCACAATAGCAGATAGACTTGCCAAATAGGATGTGGTTACAATGGTTACAGGTACTGTGAACAGTGTGAATCACTCTTAACAATCCAAGGCTTTGAGTGCAGCATGATCCAGTAATGCACCTGAAGGGGCGCAGCAGGGAGGAGAGGCTAGAGAGAGCTTGTCAGGTTTTGCAGCTAAGATGGAGTCAGTTAGGCTAACCCAAGTTAGGTTATTACAAGATAACAATCACTACAGCTCACCTCTCTGGAAGCCACACCCCTAGAAGAAAAGGGAGAGTACTACATTAAAGGAACACACTGTGGGACAAAAAAAAAATCTGAACAACAGCCTTAAGCTTTAGACCTTCCCTCTGACAGAGCTTGCCCAAATGAGAACAAAGAAGAAAACCAACTCTGGTAATATGACAAAACAAGGTTCTTTAACATCCCCCCAAAATCACATTAGTTCACTAGCAATAAATCCAAACTAAGAAGAAATTCTCAATTTACCAAGAAAAGAATTCAGAAGGCTATTTATTAAGCTAATTAGGGAAACAGCAGAGAAAGGTGAAGCCCAATTTAAGAAAGCCCAAAAAATAATACAAGAAATGGGGAGAGAAATTTTCAATGAAATAGCATAAATAAAAAACAATAAAAATTTCAGTAAAAAATGGATGCATTTCTAGAAATGCAAAATGCTCTAGAGAGTCTTAGGAATTTAATTGAGTAAAATAAAAAAACTGTGAACAAAGCATAATTGGCATTCCTGAAGAAGAAGAGAAATCTAAAAATTTGGAAAACATATTTTGGGGAGTAATTGAGAAAAACTTCCCTGGCCTTGCTAGAGACCTAGACATTAAAATACAAGAAGCACAGAAAACACTTGGAAAATTTATTACAAAAAGATCATTGCCTAGGCACATTGCCATCAGGTTATCTAAAGTCAAGATGAGAGAAGGAATCTTAAGAGCTGTAAGACAAGTGCCCCAGGTAACCTATAAGGAAAACTTATGAGATTAATAGCAGATTTCTCAGCAGAAACCATACAAGCTACAAGGGATTTGGGCCATATGTTTAGCTTCTTTAAACAAAACAATTTTCAGCCAAGAATTTTGTATTTGGTGAAACTAAGCTTTATAAATGAAGGAAAGATACAATATTTTTCAGACAAACAAATGCTGAGAGAATTTGCCACTACTAAGCCAACACTAAAAGAACTTATAAAAGAAGCTCTAAATCTTAAAAGAAATTCTGGAAAAACGTCAATACAGAATTTCTTAAAAACATCAAATTTTTGAGCAGGATATGCTGTGGTTTCCTTACTAGAGGTAATTGAAGCAGGTTCTCTTCCCCCAGCCAGATCAGTTCAAGGGGCCAAATTAATTGCCCTGACCTGAGCTTGTCAAGTGACAAAAGACAAGGCTGCAAAAATGTGCAATGAGAGCCACTATGATTTTGGGGTTGCTCATGACTTTGGGGTGCTATAGAAAGAGAGAGTTTTTAACTTCCTCAAGCAACCCATAAAAAATGGACAAGTATCAGAGCTTTTAGAAGCTATTTAAAAAAAAATTATAAAAATCCCAGGTTATTCAAAATTAGCCACCACAGAAAGTCAGGGTAACCAATTGGCTGATGCCACAGCTACAAGAGCAGCCTCTGAACCACCAACCCCAAACGTGGAAATGGCCAGAAAACCCAAAACACTTAGAAACCTGTTGAAAGAAATTCAGGCCATAGCTCCTACAAAAGAGAAATCTAACTTGGAAACAGGCAGGTGAATACTTGGCTCCTGAAACTGAAATATGATGTGAACCCAATAATAAACCCAGTATTCCAATGAGATTTCAGTGCTCTTTATAGAATATGTTCATAATCTAACGCATTGTAATCCAGATAGAATGATATTGTGCTGTAAACAGTATTACTGAAAACCATCCTTCACAGTGGCACAAAATGTTTACTCTTGGTGTCTTCTTTGTCCCAAATTTAACCCAGGAAAGCCATGGGGCCCAGGTCATTTTCCTCTCCAGATTAAACCTGATGATATATGACAGCTTGATTTTATCTAGCTGCCATCATCTTAAGGTTACAAATATGTTTTAGTAATGCATTGTGTATTTTCCCATTGGGTTGAAGCTTTTCCCTGCCCACAAGCAACAGCTACAGCAGTTAAAAATATCCTACTGAAAAAAATTAGACCACTGTGAGGAGTCCCCTGTTAACTTCACAATGACAGAGGAACTCACTTTACTAGCCAGGTTATTCAAAGTATTTGTAAAATATGGCCCATATTTCAACATTTCCATTGTGCCTATCATCCCCAATCCACAGGCACATAGGCCTGGTGGAGAGGACCATTGGAATAATTACAACACAATTGTCTAAGTTCACAGAGGCATTTCCAGCCCCATGGACCAAAGCACTTCCCCTAGTGCTGCTTACACTCTGATCCACCCCTTTTGGAAAACATCAACACTCCCCTTATGAAATTATAAAAGGAAGGCTCATTAGCATGTAAACAAATATAGCCAACTTTTCATAAGGGAGATATGTTGCAATATTATGAGGGATTCATTAGTCACCTTTAAAAAAGCCAAAATTTGTTAAAGAATTTGCTTTACAGTGCACTCCCTGAAGATAAGTTGCCTGGTCATGATCTGCAGCCCGGAGATTTTGTCTATTGGAAAAGACATCTAATACACGACTTCAAACCCAATGCAAGGGCCCATAACAGGTACTATTGAACAATCTATGTGCCACAAAATTAGAGGATACGGACTCATGGATTCACATCTTTCATCTTAAAAAGGCACAACCTCCTGAATGGCCCGTTATTCCCACCAAAGACCTTCACCTCCAGCTTGCTAAACATTGACCTTGAACCCAGTATTAGAAGCAAATAACAGCTGTTTTGGACTGCTTAAACCCAAGATGCAAGACCAGGGCTGTATACACGAAAAAAAAATCCTATATTTATTGTACAATGACTATTAAAATTATTGTCCTAGATACCTGGCAACTGCCATCATAAAAAACAGAGCACTTGCCTTGTCTAAGTTAACACTGTTTAGGGACTAAAGTAAATTTTACAACCTTGCTATTATTAATTATATATTCTTATACCTTCTTGTCACTGCCACTCATTGATGCCTATAAAACAAACCTGTTTTTACAATGTGCTCAGGATTATGCAGACAGATTACAAAAGGACACCTGCTGGATATGTGGACTCCTGCCTCTTTCTAGTGGCTCTGGCCTGCCATAGTGGGTATCCCCCTTCCAAGGTCAAGATTGGTTAGAGTATATTACATCATGGAAATGGTCTGGTATTCTTAGTGCTGGCATAATATATGTGTGTGTGTGTGTGTGTGTGTGTGTGTGTGTGTGTGTGTGTGTATATCTATATATATATGGTTCATTCATTAAAAACACTCCTAAGAACAAGGAACATAGGAAAAGATTTTCAATGGAAAAAAACAGCCCATTAGCTTCCACTTTAGCATTACCACAACTGAAAGAGAAGGTGGTAACTATGCCCCAAATAATGGCCTGTTTTTAAAATAGAATAATGTAAATTTAGGATGGATTTATTAGGCTCACCCCTTCATTTGGCCAACTCAGCCAAAATGCTTCTTTGTGCTGGGAGCAAAAACAAACAACAAACAAACAACAACAACAACAAAGCACACACACACACACACACACACACAAACACACACACCAAGGACCTATGAGCAAATAGTATGAGAAGTATGGTGTGGATACAAAGAAAACACTGCAACATTGTCATATTAGAAGACACTAACTGGCATGCCCCCATTTGAATGCAACAACCACACATTTATTGGCTAGCTCCAAATGGAATATATTGGCTATGTGGCGCTAACTTATAGCTGTTGTTACCTCCAGGGTAGTTAAGACCTTGGGGTGTAGCAACAAGGTATTTATTGACTGGCTCCAAATAGAGCATATTGGCTATGTGGCACTAACTTATGGCTTTGGCTGCCTCCAGAGCAATGTTCCCTGGGTAATGCTTGGGCCTGAGGACAAATAATTCAGACACTGCCAAATCCAGCAAACCTTTTTCATTTACAGTCTTTTTGGATACATTTGATATTCCAATAGTATGATTATTTAGCTTCAATCTTTTTACTACAGATAAGTAGTCAAAGAGTGACCCCTAGGTATTCTGTCTAACCAGGAGAGATGATTTGCACACCTCTCCGTATGGCTGATTGTTGGGTGTGTAGCTCTATAGTGAGAAGGGATTCTAGAATTTTAGTTTGTTTTTTTTTTTTTTTTTTTTGAGACGGAGTTTTGCTCTTGTTACCCAGGCTGGAGTGCAATGGTGCAATCTCGGCTCACCGCAACCTCCGCCTCCCAGGTTCAAGCAATTCTCCTGCCTCAGCCTCCCAAGTAGCTGGGACTACAGGCATGCACCACCATGCCCAGCTAATTTTTGTATTTTTGGTAGAGACGGGGTTTCACCATGTTGACCAGGATGGTCTCGATCTCTTGACCTCATGATCCACCCGCCTCAGCCTCCCAAAGTGCTGGGATTACAAGCGTGAGCCACCGCGCCCGGCCTAGAATTTTAGTTTTAAGTTGCTTTATGTCTGCTGCTAAATTGTCTTGAAAGTTCCCCAGAAGTGTTGTTTCACCTCATCCCAACCATGTACTAATTGATTCTATGGTAGAGAAGTGACAGAAATATGTTCATGTTCCCAGTCACAGCTTAATTGCTATCAGAATACCAGTGCATCCTGTTGCTCCCCCACATATTCTATGGCAGCCTCAAGTGCTCGCAGACATGCAAGAATTGTTTGATCTATACCTTGCTGTAAGATAAGTTCATTTGACAAATTCTTTGCCAGATTATCTACAAAGACATCTGTTTGTACTGACTTAGCAATAGATGCCACTCCAATGCTGGCTGTAGCCAGGATGACCATGGCTGAGACTATAAAGGCCATACGTGTAGCTATGAATCTTTTGTGTCTGGCCTGTAGTGTTACTTGGCATTTCAGTTTATTGTATGCCATTAATGAAGAACTTCACTGGGGGTACATTATGTTCTTTTTAATCAAGCAATTGTGTTGTTAGAAGCTATGAAGGATGTGTCAGTTTAAGTTACAGGGCAGAAAAATGTAGATTAGAAGATGAACTTGATAAAGTATAGCAAGTACAGGTTGCAGGCAGAGTGAAAGAATAAAAAATAAACAAGTTATCTGATAAATGATGTCTGTGTTAGAGTAGGACTTGTTCCAGCCTTCTGTTTTGTCTTCTTTAGCATTCCTCAGGTGATGTCCAGGGCTTGTGTCATCTTCTAGGTCTTTTCTAGGCTGGTTTGAGTTTTTGTCTTTGATGAGGACATAGTCTCCAGGCTGGTGCTGGTGCACTGGAAAGTGTAGCATTTGTGCCTGTGCCAAGAGATCTTTTATAATCTTTGTAAGAGAGCAGGTTAGTACTTAAAAACAACAACAACAACAAAAACTTGTGCTTTTATTTAATATACAGTTCACAGAAAAACTGGATGGTACCCCTTTAATTTTAGCCAACGTGTTTTCACACAGAATTTCTTTCATCCTTTATTTCCCACTTTATCTCTTTTGTCTTACTTTCTGTGCCCCTCTTTCTCCCTTTGCCTCCTTGTCTCTCCCTCTCTTCTTTTTACACCATTTCTTTCTTTCATCTCACTTTTTGTATCTTTCTCTGATCTCTGTCTCTTTTAGTATCTTTTCTTACTTATTCTTTCTTTTCTATTTTTTTCTCTTTAATCTCTGTTTCTGTCTGTCTTGGTCAAGCAGTGATGTCATTACTTGTAAGTCTGCTTGTTCATTGCCTTAAACTAATGGGCTAGGCAGTGAGCTGTGGTCTTGGGATTAGACTAAAGCTGTTTCAAGATTTTTGTAATAGATAAACTGAGTAAGCCAAGTCACTTACTGTATTTATGGTCTGAGCAGGAAAAGTTTCCAGTGCCAGAATCAGGGATCCAATCTCAGCTCTCTGAGTGCTAGTAAATCCAGATAGGGTGATTGAATTATGTGAAGGAATCTTGATGATATTAGGATTATAACTTAGCAACTGACTGCATTAATTATTAAAATGGCAAGTTGAAATTGGTAACATGAAGTTTAAAAGGAAATATGAAAGTATCTCTAGAAGCAGAGACTCAAATAATATACCTTAACCAAGTGCTTAAAGCCACAGGCAGAATAGCTTAAATCTTGCAGTTGAGTTTTCAGGTTGACCAGACTTATGGACCTTAAACTGGCAAACAGTTCTAAAAACAGTGACTCACTAGCTGAGCAAAGACTATCTCTAATCAGTCTTTTATATGTATGTTTTCACCACACTCACATACAAATTTATTTCACTTTCTGAGAATGGGCACAACATTTTTACTTCTAAATTCAACAAATATTATTTAATTTAATTTAAAGTTCTTTAAAGGGCAATACAAGGTTTTTACACGATAAAATTTCAACTGCTTTTTAACTAATTTGTGGGCCTTCTGAATAATCTCTCTCCTTTCAGTGGTTACTATTTTAGTTAAGTTAGATTTTAAAAGAGCCATATTAAGGGAAAGAGAGGAATAATAGTGGCCATTATCAGGATTTTGAATTTAGTTCCAATCTTAGCAGGGATTACAATCTGGGATGTTGCTTGTGTACAAAAACCACATGAAATTTCACTGTGAGATGTCCATGGAGCCAGAGGCAGTGCTGCAGGTCCCCAGATGGTAGCCATGCTATTCCCCACACAGGTGCTGCAGTTTGCCCTGCTTTCTGCCCTGCCCCAGGCTTCAGCTGCTGGTCTGGGTGGAGCCTATCAGTTAGAGCATTGTAAGTCTTCTCTATAGGTTGATGCCATCTGCTTGCTCTACTCCCTCCTCCCACCCTTGGTCAGCAGCTGAGCAGACTTTCCTCTGTGAACCTCCTGCCCCTCCCTAGCAGGCTAAGTCTGGCAGCTGGGCCTGGCTCTCTGTCACACAGGCTGAGCTTCTGGGAGCATTTGCTGGCTCCAGGTTTGTGGGGTTTGTGAGCTTCTTTGCTACCAAGTCTTTCTTTCTGCTTACTGTTTGCTCCCCTCCTGGAAGTAGCTGCCAGCATGGGCAGAGCTTCCTCTTTTTCCTTTTTTTTTTTTTTTTTTTTTTTTAACTTTTGCTTGGCAATTCAGCTTTGGCTTCTAATGCTTTTTCTTATCTTTTTATAAACATACACCTGATTGCCTGGCTGGCCATCAGTTACTGGGCAGGCTAAGAGTTCCTTCTGTAATGCTGCTTGCTTAAGACAAGGACCTATAGCTGTAGCATCTCCTTTGTCTTTTTTTCTATTCATGGAATGCCTTTGTGCATGATTTCTTCCCTCTCGTTCCCTAAACTTTATGTCTAGCTTGCTCTCTGATGAGAACCATAGGCTTTGGGAAACAACAGTTTGTATTTGATACTGCCTTTTTTGCACTGATAACTGCTGTCTCATGATGAATCCCTAGCCTAAAACAATCCCTCCCCTAACTTGGCAATCCCCAGTGGGTACCAATGACTTACTGATTACTTGACCTGACCATGTGGTGTCCTTTACTTTCTGGTTTTTGGGGGGTTCTGCTGTTTCTTCTTCACAGCAATGATCACATTGGTTCAATCCACATTAGGTTGCCTTCTGTGATGATGTCTTCGTTAGGTCTCCTAACAGTGGGTCTCCTCATGCCAGGGCATCTGCTGTGGCATTGATTACATTGGTGTCCTTGTTTGGGCACCAGCTTTGACAAGTGTCATATTGGGGTCATGACCTGAGATGTTGATTGTCACCTGCGGAGGTCTGTCCTGCATACCCTGACTCAGTGATGAATGAATAAAATACACTCTCACACACCAGAGTACAGTGAATTTGAGTAGGTTAGAGAGGTTGTCAGCTGCTTTCAGAGGGCAATTGCAGATAACCAACACCCATTCACTGCTCTTCCTCACATTTATTCAGTGTGGATTTAATAACAGAGGTTCTAAGCCAACATGCTTGTGTATAATTAACATAGTTAAAAGAGTGGTTTTACCAATGATAAAAGCTTTTGGTTCTGGGGCCCAGAGTAAACACCATTAACAGGTAATTCCCCTTTGACTTTCCCCTGAGAGGACCATCCAGGACAAAGTTTACATGAGTAATCAGAGTAGAGACAAAGAAATGTGGGGTAAGCAGACTTAAATGGAGAAGCTTTTGCTGTCCCTTCCTTTTACTCTGTGATTTAAAATTCTAATGTAATGAACTGGCTGCCTTCAGCTAGTTCCAGTAAAACCTTTTGACCTTCCAAAAGGTTTGAGACTATAATCTTCTAACTTTCTCTAATATTTTTCTAATATTTTGCCAGCCACCCTGAGTGAATCCCAACACTCATTAATCAATAGGTTGAGTGGGTGGTTTGAATTCTGGGGAACATGGTGGCAGAGACTATTGCTTATAATAGGAATTACAGTATTCATTTGTGTTCTGTCCTGTTTTTGTTCACAACATTGTTACGGTATGTGCTTGCAAATAAGTCAATACTCAAGGGTAATAACTGTCCAGAGATTTCCTCTAATTGAGGAGGGAGTAATATAACCTGACTCAGCTTCAGCTTCCAGGTTTGCTTTCCTTTTTTGATATAGAGCTGGACTAGGCCCCTATATATTTTCTTTTTTGCCTCTTTATTTTCTTCTTTCCTTTTCCCCTCTTTCCTCCCCCTACACCTCCCCCCATTTTTTCTTTCTTTTCATGTTTTTTTTCCTTTCATGAGACAAGAATTCCTAGGAATAAACCTTCCTAGCAATGTGGGACCTGAACTTTTAGGAATGAACATTCTTAGCAATGTGGAACCTGAATCTCTAGGAAAAAACCATTTTAGAAAAAAAAAACTGAAAAAAAAAAAAAAAAAAAAAAAAAAAGGAAAATACAACCTGAGGCCAGGGATCACTATTCCTTTTAAAATGCTTTACTCCAAAAAAATTTAAAGAAAAGAAAAGGGAGAAACCGTGAAAGAAAATTAAATTTGGAACCCCAAACTCATTTAGCCAAAGGGAAAAGTAAAGCTGAAAGCTGGGTCACTCAAACCTGCCTCCTCCTGTCAGCTCCTAAATAAGACGACTACAAGATGAAAAACTACATGCCTCTCCCATATTTTGCCCATGAGGAAATTCCTCATGAGCTGTTAAAACTTCATCATGGCAATGCAATTTAACAGCTGATCATTACAGATGAAGTCACTCTGGCCTGGCAGACACAAATGCATATCTCATTGTTTTCCCACATCATTTTGTCTGTGTTATCTTAAGCAAAATGCAGATTCTCCACATTTTTTCTCTGCCCATTTTTTATGTCATTTCATGTAAAAAGTGCAGATTCACTGAGCTAGACAAAGACATGAATTATTACTATTTTTTACACCCCGATTACATAAAAACTGTGTGCTTTTTGATCTCCCACCATTTCCCCTTTAAATTTGGATCCCTCAAATTTATCTTCAGAGAAAGGCATAGACCTGTTTACTGTTGTTTCTTTATCTTTGGGAAATAAATCTTCTAAAATGATTGAGACTTGTCTTAAGATAGAAATATGAAAGTTTTTAGGCAAAATGTATTAACCTTCACAGGGAGCTTGTGAGAAAAAAAAGTATTCTATGACATGGAGACCTCATTCCTGTTTGACACTGATCCTGTATATTAATGTTTTAGGTTTCTCCTGGAGGTGAGAAGTTGGTCAGTTATCAAAACAAAGTCATGAGGTGTTTCATTGGAAAAGTCCAGTAAGAGAGTGGCTAGATTAAGGTTATTACAGTGGAAAATAGTAGTATTGGGAGGTGATAAAATCAAATTTCATAACAGGCCAACCAGTTGACAGACAGATTTTGAATATGAGGAGAGTTTAAAAGGTCTCAAGAGAATGTGACACAAAAATGATAAGGGGAGGATTCCATAATTATTTCTTCTTCTGTTTCTGATGAGGAACTGTGATCCCCTGTAGAGGGAGAGGCGTTCTGATTTTGGGTATTCTCAGCCTTTTTAGGCTGGTTTCTTCCCTTTATTATAAATTTATCCATCTGTGGTCTTTATAATTACTGTCTTTATAGTTGGGTTTCTGAATGGACGTCCAACTTGTTGATTCCCGGCGCTAGAATCTGAGCAACCCACTGCTCCAGCCAAAACAGCGGCTTTAAGATTGATGGTGCTTTTCTGACTCTGCACCAAGAACCGCCACACCAAGGCAGTGGCAAAACCGCCTCACCGGCCTCAAGAGTCACGCTGGCGACACGTGGGGCTCCTCCGCTGGGAATCTCCTGATGTGTGAGCAACAAAAATTGATCTGAAAGTGTGGCGTCCTCTCGTTCTCTGCTCTTTCAGTGGGAGCTGCAATCCCGAGCTGCTAGTGATCAGCCATCTTGGATCTCTCTCCAGAGATCTGTATTTCTTCAACAGAATTGTACAGAAGGGCCATGACTGCTATTATTCTAAACAAGGAGGCAGCCCTTGAGCCACAGGGTCCAGCTATTGGCTACAATAGCCTGTAGGCCTCTGATTATCACCATGTTTCTGGGTAAGTATCCCTAATACTGTACCTCCAGTTTCATGTATAAAAATGGAGAGAGGCAATTTGTAGTTAGGGTGTCCTAAGCCTGGGGCATTAGTTAGAATTTTCTTTATTTGTTGGACAGTTAATTGTCCCTCCGGAATTCTCATGATAAAATCAAGCTGTTCAATTTTAGGTAAGCATACAGAGGTTGAGCCGTAAGGTAGAAATTTGGTATCCAGTTTTTACAATAGCCTCCATGGCCCCTAAATCCACTAAGTTGTTTCTTAGTGACAGGAATTGGGATAGCTAAAATTTCTCTCATTCTGTCAGGGTTAACATCTAGTTCTTTGACTGAGACAATATGCCCCGAATACTTAACTTGCTGTAAGCGTAGCTAAAGTTTGTCTTTGGACACCTTGTGTCTCTTGTTGGCTAATTCTTTGAGCAATTATAGACTATAGCAAAGAAGGTCATCCACGTACTGAAAGAGTACACGGATGTACTTTTCAGTAAGTGGATGACCTTCTTTGTTCTGACACATTATCTTTCAAGGAAGGTCATCCACATACTGAAAGAGAATTGAGCTCTGGGGAAAAATTAAATTCTCTAAATCAGCTTTTCATATTTTAGAAAAGTAAATGGGGCTTTCTGTATCCCTTGGGGCATTACAGTCCACATATATTACCATTTTTTTCCAAGCAAAGTCAAATATTGGCTGTCTGAATCTACAGAAATACTGAAAAAGGCAGTGAAGAAATTCACAACTGGGAAAGACTGGCCAGTAGTGAGTACAGCAAGTAGAAGGGTATGTGGATTGGGGACTACTGGGTACCAGGGTATTATGATATTGTTTCTTGTCCTCAAGTCTTGCATGAATCTCCATCCTCTCCTGTTTGGTTTCTTTATGGGGAATATGGAGGCTGTTGCATGGGCTTGTGCAGGAAATAATAAACCCTTTATTCAGATAATTTTGTATGATGTGGCAGTTTCATCTATGGCTTCTTGTTGCTACAGCTCTGATTAGTGGAGGAACACCATTCTTTGTCCTTGTACTGGTTATATAAAATGACACAAACACACGTGGAGTGGTTTTAAGGGGCAGAGAGTTTAATAGGCGAGAAAGAAGGAAGAAAGAAGACAACAACTCCCCCATACAGGGATAGAGGGAGGGGGAATTCAAAGAAAGAGAAAATCCCAAGTGAAGTGGAAACCACCCAGTTACATAAGGAGTCTGGAGGAGTTGACGTTTGATTTGCACAGGGCTCAGGGGATTGGTTTTACCAGGCATGTCTTTCATGTAGCCCATGGAAAAATGCCCTTCCCACCTTAGCCTTTTAATATGAAAATGCAGGGTGCCATGATGTTCTACACAGGGCTGTGGGTGGGGGGGGGCGGCTATGTGGAGGCAGCCATGTTGCCAGGCACACCTGAGGGCAAGGGCACGAAGATGAGAGCAGGAATCACCATGTTTGGGTGGATCCAGTTTCTAATGGCCTGTATTTGCATATCAAAGTTTTCTGGCCTAGCTCTAAGAGCAAGGGCTTTCTGACAATTGTCTGCAAATGGCAAAATTTCCACCATAGTTACAGTTGAAAAACATTACTGACAAAACAGTATATTTATCTCCATGGTGTTCAGTAGCTTTACCATTAATTATGATTGATAGGATATACTTAGATATTAGAATTTTAGAAATTCCATACAATTTTGGAACATGTTAGTAGTGTTCACCAAAATGTAACTGAAAGAAGATTTGACATCATTTTGGCAATCTCATGTGACTAACATGCCAAATAATCCAGTGTACCTCTTTTCTGAATGTTTCAGAGGCCCTCTGAACCATCCAAAAAGCCAGGAATCAGAAAGGACAATTTTAAAACTTGAAGCTTGATTTTGGGATGCTTGTTGAATGTTAGAGGTTTAGAATACTTAATGTTATAAAATGGAATTCCAGATTGCCATAAATTATTTATTTTGTCCAAATGATGACTCATAAGGCAATAACATTTTATTAGCCTTTACTATGACATGAAAATCCTGTTTGAAGCCAAATTTTACCCTTGCATTAGTTTGTTAATGTTAACCCCAATTTGTTTAAATAAAACCTTATAAATCATTCCATTTAATCTTAACCAATTTGTCTATGAGGTAAAATATTTATGATCCTTTTATAACCCTTTTACTGCAGGGCAGATTAATGTCTTAAGACCCCCTTGCTGTGCTTTTATTTCAATGCTCAATTTATGAAAAGACCACATAATACCCTTTTGAGTTTAATTAATGTTCACTGTTAACTTTAGGCAACTTTTTTTTTTTTTTTTTTTTTTTTTTGGTATAAAACCTGGTTAGTAAACAATTTTAATTATATAACAGGTATGGATCCTGGGACCCAGACAGAAGTGCAGATAAAGTTTGACTTTTCAGCATTTAGCTCCGTGTGTTCTAGGCATTCACTATCTGTAAATCGGGCAGCATGCAACCCTAGTATCTACATTGTATAATTTAGCCACCGATTTGCATTTTGATGACACTTGCATTTTACCAATAATCCTTAAGACTATTTTTATTTCTTGAAGTTATGTGAACTAAAAAAAAAAAAAAATGATTGAAACAAATATTTTTCTTTAAGCCTATCAGTTAGAGCTCTTTTAATAGACATTACACACAACACTATATAGCAACACAAATAGACAGAAGATTCAGCACTTGCTAAGATTTTTTTCATTTGCCAGTTTCTTAATTGAATTACTGGTTTTAGTATGGAGCCCTTGGAAGAACCGGGTGAGAAAGCATGCATTTTTTAGGGCCTTAGTAGCAGACACAGCTGAAGGCAAAGACAAGATTCCTAAAATTATGGGTGCTACCTCATACTGTATCTTGGGTCCCCAAAAAGAGGGAGATACTCTTGGTAAAGACAGTGTAGGGCTTCTACCATGCATTTCACTGAAAGGCAACCCAAAGCTAATTGGTTTAATTTGTAATTAGCCCACCCCCCCGGGAGTCTCATCTCTTAGTGGGGGTTGGGTAGAGATGCTTCAATATCTTTTTGGTGGCCAAGAGCATACTTCTCTGATTTATAACTACTATTAGCCATTCCTTGCTGTGTGTTTTCTACTTACTTGTTACACACCAAAGCTATCTCATGATGTGAAGTAATTTGATACTCTCAAAACTCAAAATGGTAGATAACACACACACACAAAACAAAACAGAGACTTTGATTTTGAGAAAGAGCTATCTGCTTTACATTTTGGGGGTTTAAGAGAAAAACAGAGGTGTTTCTTTTTCACCCTAAACAGGGTCTATGGCACCTTCTTTGTTTTTCACAGAGTTCCATGTTGCCAGACATTATCTTAGAGCCTCTCATGAATGCATTTAGAGTGATAAGACAAAAAAATGAAAAAAAAAATAATTTAGTTGACTAAGAAGAAAAGAGCATTTTTCCAGAAAAACAGGATCCGAGAAGAGAAAAACATAAAGGCCTTTTAAATATACCTATAACTTCAATACCAGCTTTTAATCAAGATGAGCACTCTTTAAGAATATCCTTTAAAATCCTTTGTTACTCAACTTGAGCCATGCCAAGTAGTTAAGATTTTTGGCTGCTGAACTTTACAGAAAGTAACCTCACAGGCAAAACTTACAAGGCTTAATTAGGTTATGACTTAACTGCAGTTGTACAAGGTATTTTCAAAGGAGTGATAGGCAGCTTTTGAAACTGTCATTGCAAAATTGTGACTGAGATAGTGTAGGAGATCCAACCCAAACAGCTCCATTTTATTTCCAGTCCCCAAGCTGTCCTTGCCTATCCCTAGGTGTAGGCCAAACCAACTTTAGGAGAAGCCTGTTTTACAGTTTATAGTTTAAAACAAAGATAATAACAGCTCCTTCTTAAGATATACTTCCATTTTGCATGGGGCCTAGACCAAGAAACTAGCCATAAGATTAAAAACCATGGATTAGGAGTTAGTCAGCTTGAGGCTACAAGATTTTGACCCTTCCTAAACTTCTCTCAAGATCAGTGCTTAAGACATTTTGTAAACCCTGCTCTTGATCAATCAGCTGGCACCACCCAGGATGACAAACTGGCTTATGCGATTTTGTGGCCCTCACTCTGGAACTGACAGCACGAGAAGACAGCCATCATTGTAAAATGGCAGAGATTAAAACAGAGTATTGCCACGTGGTTACGGATTATGTTCCCATGGACATGAAACAAGATAGAAGCCTATAACCAAGTCTGTTACTGACCATTTTGTTGAGCTGGCTTGAACAGCAGGCTTTTGGGGTCCTGGGCTTGCATCCTGACCTAAGATACCCTTTCTTTGACAGAACCATACAGAAAGACATACAAAGCACACCAAATTGTTTATAGCTTAAGACCAACCCCACAAATCCTTTTTCATTAATTATAAATTTACAGAGAATATAATAAATGATCCTTATTATTCTTTTTACTAGTTAGCACAGGAGAGAGAAGCCAAAAGCCTAACTGGTAAGAAATTTTTATCCTTTTGCTGGCATATCAGGCTTCTGGGTTTCCTTCCCCCTACTTCAACATTAAGCCAAGCGTTTTAAGATTTGGAAAATTAACTTTTCTAATGTGGTAAAAACATTGTAAAACAGCTGGAAGCCATTTTAAACCATGATAGAAGAAAAAACACCATAGAAAGGAGTTCCAATGTGGGCTGTCAAGAGGTATTATGTCTTTTCCTATTGGGGATAGTGTTTCCCCTATTTATTTGCCTTCCCCATTTTCTCTTTTCCCTTTTGACCTACTATGGGAGACATATTGCTCATCTCCAAAATTCTCTTCTGCTTGCAGAGCTGACTGTTTTAGCTGCTGTTAGGGTTTGGCTTAGGAGCAGAATAACATTCCTCCATGAGAGGTAAAATATCTGAATTAAATTTTGGAAAGCCTCTATATGCCTATTACAGTAATCAGAAAATCAGCCTAAGTCTCCTTTTACTTGCCCAAAGTCCTGCAATGAGAAGGGAACTTGAAGAGGATCCAAATAGGGGAATCCTCAGGTAGTTCTCTTGGAACTTGCTTCTTCAATTTTGGGGAACTCTTCCCTTTTGGCATGCCTGATATTATTACTAAAAGAGCTGGGTTGATTTTGCAAAAAGGTCTAATAAAAAGGATATGCCCTTGTGAAAAAAAAAAAGTCCACATTTTCTTTAAAGTTTTAAAGTTGAAGGTGTTCCAGTGCTTAAAAATACACTCCAGGGTAGTGCACATTGAAGGCAATTTGTTACACATCTAGAAAGAGAAGGGAGAACAAAAGCATCCTTTTAGTCTCCTTTTAGTTTGGTATGTGATCCAGGATGGAGAAGACAGCAGTAGACAGCATCCCCCCAACTATTTTCTCTCCTTGGCTCCTGAATCTTGGCATCCATTTACATGTGCCGGTCACGACTGCAGGTGTGACCCTCCAAGCCATGGCACCAGAGAAACTAAACTTTTGGGCCTTAGTCACACTCTCCCCAAGCAGTCTTTGTCCTCTGTCTATTATTTCCTTTGACATCCAAAACTTGTGTGGCCTGTGCGCCTTCCTAAAAAAATGGATTTCCAGAAAAATTGCATAATTGGACAAAGCCCCTTTAAGGGAGGAGGCATGCTAGATTGAACTCTATATCCTGCTATTATGGCCCATGCTAAAGTCTTCACCCATAGAAAAAAGGTTCCGGTTAACTTCCATACTTAAAATCCCCTTACTAATTAAACACTGTCTTAATAAGAGACAGAAGAAATGCCTTAAAGGAACATAGCAGCCAAATGACTGTTTTTCTGTTAGTGGGACAATATTGAGACTAAAATTTGGCTGTTGAAGACATCTTTCTTTCAATTGTTAAAAGCAGAAATTTCCCATTCCCATCAGAGGCCTGGAGCCTGATTTCTAACAGTGTAAAAGGAAGCTGCAGTATTACCCTGAAAAAAAAAAAGGAAGAAAGTGTGCTTCATGTAGGGGATTTCCATTTCCACAAGATGGTGATGTTGGCATGGAAATGCTACATGCTCACCAGCGAAGTGGTATCAAGTTACCTCACTGTGATGGAAAAGGGGAAAACTGTTCCTAGGCTGTAAAAATCCCTGCACATTTCACACAGAGAGAGAAAGAAGCCATGAGTAGAAAAGGAAGAAGGGTTTTGCAACAGGATAGTTGAGGATTTTCTGCCAGTATCAGAATGGGGTGTTGGAAGCTGCATCCAGTCCAGAGGCCTTTGAATCACACCAGGGTGTGCCCTGGCTGGAAATTCTCATTTGCCTCAGAACTTTTTCTAGCCTTGTGTGATGGTAAGCTCTCCCATGAAAAGAAGCTAGTTCCAACGTGGCCAACATTCCCAATACCCATGGTTAATGAGGGTTCTCCATGATCTCCCCAGCAAGCTTCACATCTGTGTCTTTAGTATCATGGCCAAAGCTAAGCATATATACTAGGCTGGTGTATGTCTATAAATTTATTTGATTGATTTTAATATAGAGGGCAAGAGCATCTCAGAATAATAGAATGGGTTTTAAGCTCACCCCCATACTTACTGTACCTTGGATTCCTGGCTAATGCATCAATATGATATGCTTACAATGAGTGGAGGAACACCAGGGTTCTTGGTTCTCGAGATGGTTTAAATAAAATGACACGGACACACACACATGGAGCGGTTTTAAGGAGTGGAGAGTTTAATAGGCAAGAAAGAAGGAAGGAAGAAGAAAACATCTCCCCATACAGAAACAGAGGGAGGGGAAATTTGAACAAAGAGGCAACCCCAAGTATAGCAAAAACCAGACAGTTTTATGAGGAGGTTGGAGAAGTTGGTGTCTGATTTGCATAGGGCTCAGGGGATTGGTTTGACCAGGCATGTCTTTCATGTAGCCCATGAAAAATGCCCTTCCCATACTAGTCTTTTAATATGTAAATGAAGGGCCCATGATGTTCTACGCATGGGGCTATGTGGAGGTGGCCACGTTGTCAGGCACATGTGAGGGCAAGGGCAAGAGGATGAGAGCAGGAATCACCATGTTTGGGTAGATCCAGTTTCTAAAAGCCAGCATGTGCATATCAAAGGTTGCTGACCCAGCTCTCACAGCCCAAGCTTTCCTGCTAGATTGAAGTTTCTGGAGATGTTTAAAAAAAATAAAGACATACCAAAGGCCCCTTTTCTTCTCTATCTGCCTAAAATAATTTCTTAATAACTACTATAACACTGTCATATCAAATATTGTGTAAGGTTGGGGGTGTTTCTTTGGGTTTAGCTCTACCTTTATGGGAGTGGCTGAGAATATTTTCCTATTATCTATGTTTGACAGAGAACATAAGTGGGAGGGGACATCATAGAGCAAGTGTTTTGCTTCTGATGTTAACAGGATGATTGAGGAAGCTAAAGAGTTTTATTGTTTTCTAATCTTTTTTCCAATGTTTTCTCTTCTCCTGTAGTATTTTCTCTTCTGTATCTATTTTTTCTGTCACCAGAGGGTTTTAACAATACTAATACTAAATTGTAGTACATTGTCAGGAGGTTTTTTAATTTGGTATTTTAGGCCACCTGGCTTCAATTCTAAAAAAAAGTCCACCTTTTGATGAAAAAGAGATATGGGCATTATAGATGTTGAGTAGATCACAGTCCAAAAGGTTGTTAGAGGCTCCAGGGCATATAAGAAACATGAGGCCTACTGAGTGTATTACACTTAGAGACTGCAGTGAGGGAGCTGAACCTGACAAAACGATAAGATATGTTTGGACTTAAAATATGAGACTATTTTATTAGAAATAATCACTATGTTAATTTTTTCATTACTCTGAGGAATGGGGTTTCTAAATAAGGTGAGATTTATCAGAGATATAGTCACACCTGTGTCAATTAAGGCAGTTGTCAGCTTATGGTTTATTATTATCTTAATCTCTTCCAATTTGTCAGTATAGAATATTTGGAGAGGTAAAAGCTCTGATTTCCTTGGAGCATTACTACTCTTCCTGAGTTGCATTCTCCTGCCTTTTCTTTTGTTTTAGTCTAAGACAATTTCTCTTGTGATGTTCTGATGTTTTACACTAGCAACAAACTGTGAGCGAAGAGTTCTCAGATTGAGGGAGCTTAAAATCTTTCTGGGCCAGAGAGATTTGAGAAGGTCATTGCTTTAGCTGTAAATGCATAACTCAAGCCATCTTCTGTTTTTCCTTTTTAACCATAGCATAGGATAATTGGTAAGCTAACTAATTCATTTGTTCTTGCTGTGGCCAAATTTGTAATGTGGCATTTAGTAATGGTGGCTAAATTATAATTTAGTTCATTTAATAAATTTGTGGTTACTAATGTATCATTTTTATTGTTTACAAAGCAATCGGCTGATGTCATGCAATATTGTCTAAAGTTTTATCAAAATGTGTGAAATAATCTAAAATTAATTCACTTGCGTTCTGCTGGCATCGTTGGGTTTTATTCCAATCCACAACTCTTTGGAATGCTGAAGGAATAATACTTAACTGAGCGGCTGCTTATTCCCTTGCATTTTCACAGCCGGCTTCTGGATTTGGGGGTGCTGGTTGTTGTTGCTCTATTGGGAGTTCAGGGGTCAAATCTGCTATAGGGTCTGACCATTTCAGACTATTTCTTAGCTTTTTTAGCAATTTCTTTGCTTTAGCTTCTGAGACCAACATATGCACTAGCTGATAAAGATCTGAATAACCTGGGTTGTCGGTTCTGACAGTAAACTCAAATCCTTGGATGAACCCAATAGGATATTAATGGGGGTCAGGAAATTCTTCATGCCTCAGAATTCAGTCTTTGGCCAGGGTTGGTAGACAATCAACAAAGTTTCCCTACCTGTTACTGGTTATTCCTGAAATAGGCAATCATGAGAGATTTTCCACTGCCATTGGGGCTGTCAGGAAATCATCAAGGGTGGGATCTTTGAAGTCAGGTTTCAGACTGCTTTCTGTTGAACGAGTGTTAAACATGCAAGGGAAGGGGGAACAGATATGGTCTGGAAAGTTCAGAGAGGTTAGGGTAAAGTGGGGTTGTAGGTGCAGGTAGGGGTGGTGCCAAGGGGGAAGTAAAGGATTTCGGTGATTTATTTAAATAGATAAAAGATTAGAGAGTTCTTGATTAGCATTTCTCAGTTGTTTGCCACTTCCCATAGAGATATGGGGCAGTCTTCACCCTTTTTGCTACTCTACAGGTATTACTAAAAATAATGCTTTCATTCTGATTGTTTAGTTTTTGTGCCTGCATTTTCCATCCTGCTTCACAGGTACACTTAATTTGGGCATCTGAAAATATTCCTATTTAGGCCACTGTTACTTGAAATCTGCTTTAGTTATAGTAATTCAGTTGGTTGAATGTTTGCATGACAATTCACCATAAGTGTTTTGCATATTCCTGGCCAGAGTTTCTAAAGGGTCAACTTTAGGTTCTTCAGCTTCTGGGGACTTATAGACCAAGTTCCCCATAATTTAGAGCTTCTCTTTGTATATGACCAAGTCAGGACATGTGCCAGACTCAAAATATGCTGCTTGCAGACCTAGATTTTGAGGGGCATTACCCCTGAACAAGTTTGGTCCACCTATATTGTAGCTACCTGACACAATGTCTGAGCGGCTCAAGGTGTAGGATGGGTCATCTCTTTATATGCACCTGCTGTCTGAGATTAGACCCTAAGTATGTTCTTCTGAAAAGGAAACCTATTGAAAGCCACTGCACATCTTAGGAAACATTTCTTCCAGACACCCTCACATAATTCTCAGCCACCTGAGAATGCCCCAAAAGGCTGAGGAGAGCAAGGTGCTCTATTTCTTCAGAGTGGAAGATTCCACACTCATGAGCTAGAACTTTATATGTCCACATCTTGATCAGTTGCATAAAAATGATACCAATTTCCTTCTCAGTAAAAGATGTGGGATAAACCTCAAATTTAACAGTATATTGCTGGAATCAATGGGGAGGAAAGTTGAAGTTGACAAGCACAGTTACCTCATGGTGTTTCTGAGAAAGTTCATCAAGTATCATTATTAAATTGATACAATGACTGGATTTCATTGGTCACACCAGCACATTCTCACAGGACTCAGAACTAGAATACAACTGTCAGCATAAGAAAAAGAAAAGCCCATTTCTTAGACGACCTGTTAAAATGCTATCTTTCCCTATGACTTTCTCTAACTTGGTACATATCAATGCCAAAATGATTTAAGTATTGACAATAGAGGTTTTGGAAAGCAACTGAATAAAGAAAAGGATGGATGCTTTTGTGCTTTTATGTGTAAATAAATTTCAGTCTCATTGTAAATGTGGCAGTCTCCAGAACAAGAGGTAATTTAATTGTATAGAAGGAGTTTCTAGTATAAGAAAGAAGCATTGTGTCAACAAAGAGGTAGCAGCATGATCTATTCTTATTTATCTGAAAATTCTCAAATAGGCTGTCTTCATTTTCTCTCTATATTTTCACACTTATTATATTAGCTTCGTTCTCCTTGTGTTTTATGATGTCGTTTTTCTGACTATAGAGATTCTTTTTCTTTTTATCCAAACAGACATGTTTTCAGTACAATTTTAGTTATTCTGCTTCTTATGAAAATATTTTCTCTAAATAACAATCTTTTCTTTTTCTGAATATTTGCAGCATTCTTTATGTTTCTCACTCTTAGGAAGTATTTATCTTCTAAGCATCTACTTCTGCACTATTTCACAGGTTGTCTTATAATCCTGGTATGTTGTATTTTTAAAAGGTCTCACCAGAAATTTCTGTCAAAGTAAAATTAGGAAGGAAAAGATTCGTGTCACAAAATAGACAAATTTGTTTTTATGCTATGAATAATCTGTTAACCTGAAATTAGATAAGTCTTTCTTAAAAGGATATTTGAACACAGTTTCTAAGCAAATATTGCTGTCAGAGTGGCAATATTGTTCAATGTTTTTAATGTCCTTGGGTGCATGTATTATGTGTCACCCAGATTTCCCTTTTGGGAATATAGAAATTACTTTCCAGCTCATGAAGTGATTAACATCTAACATATCTCACCTATAAGCTCTTCTCAGCACAACTCTGCTTGAAAGCTATCTAGTTTAAAGTGACCTTTCCAGGATAGCCCATATCCAATGCCTGGTTACTTGCAGGCATTGGCTACAGGTGTCCTCTAAAGGCTCATTCTCCTAATTTCAATTTGGACCAACTCTGAAGGGCTACCTTAGCTTCAGAGCTCCTGGTAGGTGAAATGAAACCTATGCTGAGACTGCATGTCTTAGCATACTGAGGGTGTTATATAGCAAAATACCAAACACTGGCTAGCTTACAGACAACAAACATTTATTTTTCCAAGTTCTTGAGGCTGAATGGTTCACAATCAAGATGCTAGTATTTGGCATTCTTCTAAGATGGCAGCCCCTTACCATGTTTTAATGGGGGAAAAAAGATAAATGAGCTCTTTTGAGTGTATTTTGAAAAGGAATTAATTCCACTATTGAGGACTCTGCTTTCATGATCTGAGTACCTCCTAAAAGATTCTATGTGCTAATACAGTCATTTTGGTTTTTAGAATTTTAACATATAAATTTTGGGAGCATCCAAACATTCAGACCATTGCACTAAATTATGTCCTAATTTGTTCCACTGTCCAATCTTGCTTCCTACTTTTTCACAGATGTTATTTCCAAGAAAACTCCCTAATTATCTTCTTCAAAAAATATTCAGCTTAGAGTCTACTTCCATGAGACGCCTAGCATTTGATAATATGTACCAAGAGAGGTCAGAAAAACAGAACAGACAACAAAATGAGATTTTAAAGTTGGATCATTCACTACCAGTTGTAATGAGAACCCTATCACTATTGGTAGGCAAAAAACAAATAGCCCCTGGGATGTGATAATTTAAATTTCTAATACCTTCAGTGGCAGTAAATGATGATGACAGTCTTTTGAAAGGGAAATAATTAGTTATTAGGATATAGCATATATTTGATCAATATGGGAAAAGTAGAAATTATGACCACAGTAGAGGCAAATGGCTTTTTTCTGCAGAGTTAATGCATGGGAGAAAATAATAGACAAGTGAGGACTACTGTCTATCAAATTAAGGTAAATGGTGAAAGTCAGAAGAATCTCTTTGAAGTTTTATCAGAAAAGAGGGTCTTGATTCAGACAACAAGAGAAGGTTCTTGGATTCCACACAGGAAGGGATTCAAGGTGATTCAAAGAGTGCAGTGAGAAAAGATAGTTTATTGAAAGCTATTCCATTGCAGATTAGGGCCTCCTCAGAAAGCAAGGAGTTGAATGCACCACCTTAGTTTTAAGTTTTTCTTATATAAGAGTCTTGTCTTTATAAAGATTAGTTAAGCTGTGTCTACTCGTGGGTGGTCAGACAACAGGAAAAATTTATTATTCCATTTATTCCAAGAAAACTATCCTTGACACTTTCCTGTGTGAATACATAAAAACATAACTGTTATTATCTTGAAAGCATATATTGTTATGGATATTGGGGCATCTGGACTTTTCATCATAGGTGTGCATTAATATAGGGAGCTGAAGTTAAAATGACATTACTCTGTCTCTCCTAGGCTCCTGCTTCCCTAACTTTAGCATATACAGAGACTCACATCATGCAGAAGCACTTTGTCCCTACCACGAAATGAATCTGAATCATAAGACCAGGACTTAATTTTAAAAACAAACCATTAAGTTCTAGCTGAATTCCCAGCCTAGTCTGATCACTTACTGGGTTCAGGATCTCAGTTTAGATAGAGTGAAATTATAAGACATTTGAGAAATAATTCTCTGTAGTTAAATCATCAGTTTCTAGACTCTCCTGAACTCTGAATCTGCAAAAGTATTCCACTACTCACTGTTAAGGGATAGCATTTTTCCATTGTTTGAAGGTGATATAGTGTCCTCTTCCTTGCAGGACATTTTATGCCCCTCTTATGATTTGTGCTTGGTATGATTTCAGTTATTTTAAATGGATTCAGGCTTGCTTCATGACAAAGGTTGCTGTTGATCTTAGAATATGTTCCATGTAAAAAAATGAGTGGAATGTATATTCCATGGTTGTAAGGTGGAGTGTTCTGCCGAGTGTTAGGTTCAATTGGTCAAGTGCCAAGTTTAAGTCCAGAGTTACTTTCTTAGGTTTTTGCTTCAATAATCTAGCTAATGCTGTCAGTGGGGTGTCAAATTCTGCCACTGTTATTGTTTGGTTGTTTAAGTATTTTCATAAGCCAAGAAGTACTTGATTTATAAATCTGTTTGCACAAATGTTGGATGAGTATACATTTAGGATAATAAAAGCTTCCTGTTGGATTGTATCTTTTATTATTATGTAATGCCATTCATTGTCCTTTTAAATTTTTACCCACTTAAGTCTGTTTATATAAGAACAGTAACTCCTTCACTTTTTTATTTTCTGTTTGCAGGATAGATATTGCTTTACCCTTTTATTCTGAGCCTATTTTATAATTACATGTGAGGAGTTGATTGAATACATCATACTCTTTTGTCTGGTTTATCAGACACTCTCTGTCTTTTAAGTGGTACATTTAGCCTGTGTACATTCAGTGAGAGTTCCTGTATGTGCTGCAAGGTTGGTATTGATATTTGTGATTGTGATCCTGTCATTGTTTTATTAAGCCTGTTGTTCTACACACGTTTGCATAGTCGCTTTAGAGTGCTTGTGGACTATGTGTTTAAGTGTGCTTTTGTGGTAGAAGGTGTAATACCTTTTCAATCTATGTGTAGCACCCCCTTAAGGACTTCTTATGGGGCAGGTCTAGCAGAAACATATTCTTTTGGCATTTGCTTGCCAAAAGAGAATTTTTTTTTTTTCTCTTTCCCTTCAGATTTTACACTGCGCCTAGAATCCAGCCCCAAGTGACCAGAAGAGGGAGCTACGAACAGGGTCCTAGTTTACCCCAGGGCTGCAGCCTGCCGCTCACAAGTACCCAACTGGTGACCTATGCTCAGCACTTGAGCAGGGAAGAAGACTACGTTCTCAACAGTCTTGGAGAGCTGGGGCACACAAATGCATGGGCTTGTGTAGGTTCCTCCACAGGGTTGTTTCAGTAGAGCGTGGACTATTTTACTACCGGGCCTCTAACCAAGGGAGCCACAATAGACATTACTATATCTTCAAATATATTCTCCAAGTGGCTTATTCTCTCTACTTTTCTACTTTTCTCTCAGAAAGGCCAGTGAGTCATGTGTGTATGTGTTTATATGTATATATATATATGTAGGTATATATAAAACGGTACGTTTCTCAGAGATTTTGTTCATTTTTCTTATTTTTTTTCTTTATTTTTGTATGACCCGTTGATTTAAAGAACCAGTCTTCAAGAAGGAGCAGGTCACCTACACAGTGAATCTCACCAAGCTAGCAGTAGACCCCTCAGAAGGAAGTAAGCCAGAATAGACTTGGGATCTGTTTTCAGTGTCCTTAAAGAAAAGAAATTCCAACCAAGAATTTTGTATACTGCTAAACTAAATTTATTGGTGTAAAATTCTTTGAATTGATCTCGGTTGAAAGTAGTTGTGTTTTAAAACAATTCTATGTACATATTCTTTCTCAAATTTGGTAAATTTTTAGCCATTATTTCTTTAAATAGACTTTTTGTCTCAATCTTTTCTTCTATGAGAGCTCTCATAATGAATAACTGGTCAGCTTAACAATGTCTCATAAATCTCAGGCTTTCTTCATTTTGTTATCACATTCTTTATACTCCTCTCCCTTAGTAGTTTCAAATGGCCAGTATTTTCAAATTCATGAATTGTTTTTTCTAGCTGATCAAGTTATTTATAGAACTTCTGTAGCAAACTTTTCAATTTGGTTGTGAGGTTATTTAGCTCCAGAATTTCCATTTGATTCTTTTCTACACTTTTTATGTCTTTGTTGATATTGTTGATATTCTTATTTATGTATTATTTTCCTGATTTTTAAAAACTTGTGTGTGTTCTTTTAGCTAGTGAAGCATCTTTAATTATTTTTGAAATTTTTGATAGGTATTTAATATATTTTGAATTTTGTGACAGGTAATTAATAGATCTTTCTTTATTTGGGGTTGAAAAAAGGTTTATTTTGTTCCTTTAAATGGGTCATGATTTCTGGTGTCTTCACATGCTTTGTGTTTTTTTTTTTTTTTTTTTTTTTTTTTTTTTTAAAATTTGATATTTAAAGAAATACCCACATCTACACATCTGCAAATCTTTATGTACTGGCTTAGTGCAGGGGAAGACCTTCATCAATCACCCCAGCTAAAGATTCTGGGAGCTTTGCAATCCATTCCAAGAGCAGTATTCTTTCTAGGATTTTGAATATAATTCCAAAGTTAAAGTGTTTTTTTGTTTGTTTCAGGATTTTTTAATACTTTGCTTTCCCTTTTGGCATTCTGTAGTAACAATGTAATTTTTCTGCTACTGCCCCAAACTGTCACACTGCCTTTATTCCCAGGCATTCAAATACTGGGGTTTGTATAATTGATTTAAGATTGGTGACAGAAATCAGACCCTTGCGAAGTCCCCTAAGGAGCCAAATTTAGAACACATTTCACTATTCTTTCACTCCTGTGGGAAAAGTGATGACTAAGGATTTTTTTCCCGATTGTGTAATGCTGTACTGGCTAGGGAAGGGTCTATACTGGCTAGAGAGTACATGATACAACATTTTTTAGATATTTCAATAAAATTCATCTTGGCTTTGCTCTTTTCTGGGTGGCTGCAACCTTTTCACTGATTTATAGAATTAGCATTATGGCAATTTGGTCTATATGGTGTTAAATCTCTTTCTGCATGGGAGAAAAGTGACAGGGTTTCCTATTCTTCCACCTTTAAAACATCAATTTTGTGACCACACCATGTGCAAATTTTAAAGACTATGTGATGAAAATATGGCAATTTGCTGTTATTTGTTAGGTCTACAAGTGAGACTCTAGGTAATTACTAAAAATTCCTTTGAGATTTTTCTTTGTTTGTAATAATTCATATAATTTCAAAAACAAGAGATGATATTACAGGAAAATTTCTGAAATAAGATGAGATCAAATAGCATTGATTTGGTGACTGTGTAATCATTTATTTGACCCTTGTTCAATACTTAGAATGTGTAATTTAATTTATGCACTTTAATATTTGTAACATACACAGATAGGATTATAATTTAATTTACGTCTCCTCACATTATGTTCAACCTAAAGTGAACATGGCCCAAAGACTTGTTAGTAGCTTAATGGTCTGAAATTTAGAACATCTGTGCTGGGAGCTTCTTATAGGAATGAGAGAACAAACTTGAGGAGGCTTCTGGTAGGAAGGTGGTGATTAAGACAGAACATATTATGACTGAAAGGCCAGTTGGACTCTGATTGCAACTTATCTCAAAAGGCAATGCCAGATCGATGAAAGACAGCCTTATGAGTAACAGCTCTTGAGAGGCAGGGAGTCCCATGTACAATGAGTGTCCAACCTAGAAAGCCCCAGAGTGTTAGCAGTCTCAACCTCGGAAATCCCACCTAACACAGCATATTAACTAATTGCTGGATTTAATGACAGAGAAAAGATGAGGCTTAAAAGAGATGTAATCAGCTTTTCATAGGTTATAATAATATTGTAAAAGTCAAAATATGTATCAGTGTAAATACTTAAGAAACTTACAAACTTAGTAAATAATTTCATTTACATATTAATTATATACATACACAAGAAAAGTACTTTTATTTCCTTTTACATAGTCATTTTAAAATTGGAATTAATTTATAAATATGCCTTATCAACATGTGTAAGAATTTCAAAATTTTCAGAAAAGTTGAGCCAATTTATTTATTTAATAAATTGAGTCCTTAAATTAAGACTTTAAATAAGCATATAAGCACTAAGATTATAAGACAGTAAAAAAAAAAAGTTTAATGTATTTGTTTAATTAGTGTAAATATTATGAAACTGCATTTAGTGTATATCTTCACGTCTAAATATTTAATACATAATATTATTTGTTAAGCAGGTATTCTAATATCTTACATTTTTACTGTGTAAACAATTATTTGATGAATTTGCGTTTCTTGAAGATTGAGAATGAAAAGTAGTATATTGCTCTTAGTTTCAGAGCAAGCATCTCTTTATTTTTCTCCAGTATATTATACTTTTGATTTGAGAGAAAAAAAATTATGCGTATTCCTGATTTTTAAAGAGTAGACATTTAAATCTTCTTTATTAAGTGTACTATCATTTAATATTTTATAAAATCAGTAATTTAAACCATATATTTCTAATGGTTACTTATCTCAACATAAGCTGCTCATCTTGAATATCTTATTGACATTTTCTCTGTGTGAGAAAAGATTAGTTCCTTTTATTACTTGAGGAAAATAATGAGAACGGTCTATTTTTCATCAAGTATACACACAAAATTGTGGTTGAATAATGGTAGAAATATAGGCCATGACATCTAGATGAGGTATATGAAAATATAGCAAACTTTTCTGAGTGTAATGCCCTATCATCATTTTTAGCAATTTATTGTCTGAGATCAGTAATGTTGGATATTTACAAGGGCTTATTTAAATAGAAAAAGAAAAATCATTATGTTTCTCATAACAAGCTAATCGCATAGAATACTCACCTGATTTGTGTGGTTTACTGAACTTTGTGAATTTTATGTTTTTTACTTCTCTACATTCATATGTTTGTGCACTCACCAGGAATCAGCATATTGGAGGTCACCCTGTCACTTAAGATTATAGAAGTAATGACATCATGAAAACAGTGCTATCAGAAATAGGTATTCAGGTCCTTGTTTCACAAAGTGAGAGAAGAGAGTAAGGACGTCAAGGGAAATTAGAAAAAAAGAATGAGACATATTCACAAGTTAATGATCTGTGGGATTCTAGGCTGTATAGCTAAGATAAAATATAAAAATAGGAAAGTAGCATGTTTTCATTAAATTATTTGTGGCTGGAATTAACAGGATTACCCCATCAGGTCTTTCCTAAATTAGGGCAGATCTATTCCCTCTTTTCTATCTTTCTGGTTTTATGAAATTTTGAACAGGAAAACAAACAACATTTTGTGACCAAGAATATGGCAGTTGCCACACAAGCCAGCAGGAACCCAATCACATCTATAGAGTGGTGCTGGAACCAGGTGAGGTTGTGGGCAGCTGGCCGCAGGTGCTTGGCTCCTTTGTGGCGCATGACAAACTCAATCCAGAAGACTGCTCGATCCAGGGGCTTTACAGGTTGTTCATGGTGAATTCTTGATAATCTCATAGCATTCTCTTTATAACTGGAAGGCAAAAACACACATAGAAATTAGAAAGTTGTGTTTTTGTTTTCGCAAAAGACAGATAGGTAAATAATAGTCTATGTTTTGCAAGTCAAAAATTTTTGAGTAAAAGACTAATTCTTTTTGTGATATGAACTTCATTGGTTGCATAGCATTAAACAGATATAGTGAGGAGACTGAAAAAGAGTATATTCTTAACAAAATGGGGAAAAATAAAGATGTGAATAAAAGCTTAGTAAGCCAGTTGTTAACTTATACCTAATATTCCCATGAAGAAAGATTGACACTCTATGAACTATAATTTCCAGGACTATTCCAATTACCAAGGTAAGGAATGACTCAATAATATGGGGAAAAATTCCTTAAAAAGTCTACCGGGTTAATATTTAACATTTTCTGTTATAATGTATAACATAATCAATCTTTAATAATGTATAACATAATCTATGTATTACATAATCAGTCTTTACAAACAGTAGTACTTACAAGGAATCATTAATGACTGTTCTCAAAGCCCTGAGTAAATCCTCACTTGTCATAGTTTTGAAGTTTATTTCTACAGCTGCTCCTTTGGCCTTCATGTGAGCGATGTTATCAGGCTGATCACCAAATATGGGAATTCCCACCATAGGGACCCCATGGTAAATAGCTTCATAGATCCCATTTATTCCACCATGAGTGACGAAAGCTTTGGTTTTGGGATGACCTAGTATGAAAATTGGGTGATAAATGGTGAAATATTTTATCATAAAATTTTAAAGTAATTTCAAGACTAAAAATGGGAATTTTGAGATAACTCACTAAAGCATACAGCATTTTCTTTAAAAGGTGAGCACATGGAGCACTGCTGCTAAAAATCATTTCTATCTTAAGAAAAGGAGGCATTAATTCCTTCTGCATTTCCTTTCACTCTTACCTTAACAATGGAAGGTATGAATCTATACAATTTTAGTCAATCCTTTAACTATATCTGCTTCAAAAGTGTAAGTAAAATAAAGTTTTATAATTATAAAATATTTGTTGAATGTGTTAGCTGTTTCACATTTATTCATTTTTTCTTCATATAGTCCATATTTTTACTTTCTCATAGTCCTACCAAGAAGATCATTCTGGGGTATCCAATCATACAGCTGAGTATTGGTTCCTAACGTGGATGGTGTTTTTCCTTTGTATCTCCATAACACCTGTGGAAGAAATACATGTATTTCATAGATTGAACCACAGGATATTAGCATTCTGAGGATGTAGGTATAGTTATAAATTATAAACCCACTGTACTTCAGGTGATGGTTGAGAGACGGATATGTAGAAGTACTGTGTAAACACTGAAAGATACAGCAGGACATTTTACAAAAGGCATTTTAAAATAATATGTACCAGTTGCCTATTAACTATTGTTACTTTATTATCAATTAAAAATATATGAGAATGAGAACATAAATGAATAATTAAAAATAAGACAGCACTGGCTAATCAATTTTCATATGAGAATTAAAAATTTTATAAATACATGATCTCTGTGTCATTTTAACTCACAGAACAATTCCAGTTCTACCATCAAATTTACAGTTCCCCACAGATAAAATTTGCTTTAGATATTGTGCATGTTTTAGATAATCAGTTGTCTTTTCTTCACTATTTTCTTCCTGACTTCTGTTTTCTTATATTTAATTGTTTTATTGAAGAAGAATAAGATAGAGAATTTATGTTCTATTGTTCAATGATAAATTTTGTTTGGGACTGTACCTTTTTTACATAATTGTTATTTGTGGGACACATATAAAAATTTCATGCATTTGAAAAGAAAGGATGGCACAGGTGTTTCAAACTACTTAACAGATAATTTCAAAATTAAAATTACAAGATCTCACATTCCTAATTACTATATTTGCCTTTACTGAGTTTGATGTATTTTAGCTAAATATAAAAGATATATTTTGGACAGTTCACATATAGCACTGCCTAAAGTGTGAAATTACAGTAATAACAAAGTTAAAATAAGTTGAGTATCATTATTAGATTCTTAAATAAGTTACTACGATATAATTGTAATTGATATTTAACTCTTGAAAACTCTAATTATTTAGAAAGACTATGTTAATCTGACCTTTTATTTCTATGCAAAAGTACCCTGAATTCAATTTTTATACACACACATATGTGAAGAATATTCTTGAGACTGATTCTTCTCTATATTTTTTTATATCACTTTTCCCTTTTCTGGTCCTTGGAGGTAACACATGTCAGAACATTTTTTGGGATACGTGGCACAAGCCTTTAGATTTCAAATTCTAAAATATGAGGTAGGGGCTTAATTTATTATTTCTATTTTACTATAAACAAATGACAATCAAGAGCAGTGTTTTCATAGTAACAGCACTACTCAGTAGGCAAATGATCAGTTGTGCCCATATACACTACTATAATGCTTGACAAATTTTGGTATAAATTTTGGTGCCTGTTATGCTCAGTAGAAAATGAGATTCAAGATCCAAATAAAAGTCATACTTTCTCATTATGTGAGTAGCTGCTTATCAGGATTGGAGGTTTTACTGACCTTCTGTGGAATCTGGGCAAGGGCTGAAGCAATGATATTAGCTTTTTCTTCTGGAACATTTTGTAACAATGACCCCAGAGAAAACACCACAATGCCATCTTCCCCTGAACTCTGGACAAATTCTTCCATTTCCTGAAGACAAAAATGTCTCTGCATTACAGTGGTGAAATATTACAAAGATTAAAATAAAGGTTACTTACACGTCTAAAATAAAGAGAAATTATTAATGTATAGTTTCATGGCAGAGAAAGAGAATCTTTTACACACTATTGAAGGGAATGCAAATTGGTATAATCAGTAAGAAAAACAGTATGGCAGTTCCTCAAAAAATTGAAAATAAAACTACTATATGATACAATAATTTCATTACTGGCTATGTATTTAAATGAACTAAAATGTCATAGAGATATCTGTCATTCTATGTTTACATCACCTTTATTCATATAGTCAAGAGATGAATCAAACTAAACATTCATTAATGAAGAAATACATAAAGAAAATATAAAAAATACACATATATGTCTATTCCATTGGATAAATATTCACACACATTTGAATATATATATATATATATATATATATATATATAGGAACTTGTGCCTGCTTGCATTAAACCTACCAATTACAGTTCCTCATTGGAAACCCACCTAAGTAACACCCTGGATGCCAGTTAACATTTTGGCACACAGATCCCTTACTCTCTTTCTTGGTCCCCATTCATTGGTTGAAAGCACTTTTCCCAAAAAGGTTTCTTCTTCCCAGTGGCTTTACAAGGAATGCTGAACTCTTTTCTCTAGAAATGGTGAAAGTACACCGCTTCTGTTGTTTTATGTATTTTGTTAAGTTGTGTCCTCTGTTTCTCACTTGACCAACACAAACATAACATCTCTCCTGGTTAGGGTTTCCTATAGAGTGGTTATGTTTGTAGAAATGAAGAAGACATAGGTCATACAAGAGACACAGTGGTGTCTTCCAGTGTAAACACGTTTCTTATAAAAGACAATCTTGGTATCGATTGCACACTTAGGCATTAGACTGTTCATCAGAATAAAAGGTATCCCATGAGAGCGAGTTTATGAACATCCACAACTAAATACTCTAGAACATTGTCAGGTCAAGGCTAGAGCTAAGAGCCACTTTTGGGACAGAGAACTCAAGACATACTTACAAAACTAATAAAAAAAAAAAACTGTAACAGCTATTACTTGCTTTTGCTTCTCAATACTATTTCCTTCAACATTCCTTGAAGTATAGATTTATTTCCTCTGATGATTTAGAAATACAGTATACAATTTTATTTTCTCTCCAAAAGAAACTTGTGATAAGGCTGAAAAATTATTTCTATGAGCTCTAGTTTGTGCTAATGACTATCATTAGATTTCTGTCTACAGAGAAAAAAACCTTGTTTTTCTCAAGTGATTTTTATAAAACCTAACCTAAAATTCTCACTAGCTCTAAGTAGATAGTCACAACTCAGAATTCATCATATGAATTACAAACAAGATTACTTCTAATTAAGTATTTGAGTAGAAGCCATCACTATCATTAAACACTTAAACTTTCAATTAATAGAAATTTTCCTTTATTTCTTGTCTTCCTTCATCACTTATTTTCTCTCACTCATCAATTCCTGTGGAATATGTTCAACATGTCTCATGAAAATACCCTTACTTCTGCACTATCATGATAAATGCTCTCAATCATAAGCTCAGTTTGATTGTGAGAAAGGCTAGAGCATTCTTTATAGTGATCTTCATGGCTCCAATTTTCTATTAATTCAACTTATTATCCAAACTATTTTAATACTAGTATTTTAAAATCTACTCTAATCATGTCATTCTTCTGCTGAATTTCTCAATATAATGCCAAAAAGACATGTATCATCTATGAAAGCCCCTGTGACATGGAAAATAAATAGTTGCAAACAGAAGACATTCAACATCATCTTTCTATAACTAAGTCTGTTTAATTTTTTAAGAGAAAACTGAAATCATGTTTTTAAGTACATCCTATTTCTTAATACAATAGTCTTACCTTAGGCAAAGGCTTCGCAGGTTTACAGTGCAATCCTCCAACAAACTCAAAATTAGGTTGGTATGGTTGAGGAAATTCAAAATCCCAATTTGTTCGTATTAGCCATATGTCAGCTTTTCCCACAGTCTCACATAATGTAGTGGGCCTTCCTAAATAAAAGAAATAATAGTTAGAATGAATTAGCATACAATTTAAATAAAAAATTGTACCACTAATTTTTCAATAAACTATTAAGAATATAATAATTTTAGTCCCTCTAGAGCAATATGACTTTTAGATGTTAAGTGGGAGGGGACATTAATGAAATAATAAAGAAGAAAAGAAGAAAAAAAAGAAAGGAAGGATAAAAGGAAGAAAAGAAGGAAGGACAGGGAAAGGAAGAAGGAAAGGAAGAAAGGAAGGACGTAACATTTAAGTGTATTTTCATGACTAAAAAAAAGACCCAATTCCAAACTACAAAAACATTTATTACTTATTTTTTTGCCTTTCCAAGTGAATTTCATATGATAGATTAGTCCCACAGTAACTTCACCAAATCACATCTCTATGTTTTCTAATCTACAGTCAGGGTTATATCTTTCAATAATTCCACCAGGATCAGTCCACTTTATATTGCACATCATTATTTCAATTGATAGGCTACTGTTTTATTAGTAGGAATTCCTTGACTGATTTTTACCCATGACAATTCTCTGGACTGTGAAGCACGCATGTACATACTATGACTACCATACACATACTTTAGTGTTTCACTCAAATGATGTGTTTTGAAGGAAAACATATTTTCCAGTTATAATTTTAGGTTTTTAATCAGAAGGATGACTAATTGCAAATAACTAAATACTTAGTATATCTTTACAAAAACATATTTTGCAACCGATAACAAGATAAAACCCCTTAAGATAATTTGTTTCTCTTTAAAATTCTAATCAAAGTTGATGGTGTTATATACCATAGTATGGAGAGCCTCTGTTTAAGGTCATCGCATATTAATGTTTGAGGTTATTTCCTAGATCATAAATCCAAATGCCTTTAATTTGATAGTGAATGAATTTTACAGAAGATACTCAGTTTGAAATTATCAGAAATTAGACTAGAGCTATCTCTCAGCTTTCAAGCAAATGCATTTATGTCCTTTAGATTTGTTGTTTTCTGTGCCTCACATGCTGCCTGCATTACCAACCTCTAGGTGATTTTCATTAACATGATGTTAGGCCTCGTTTAAGAAAGACTCAGTTTTAAACAATTGGAGTCAGTTTATATTTAAAGGATTAATTCACAGTAATGTGTATAAAGATGATCAAAGGAAAGAAAATTAAATTTGCTTTTTATACTAAAGTAGTTAAATAATTTCACATCTTATTTGAAATGCCATACATATATATCTTGGAGATATTGTAGGTTAAGTTGCAGTTCATCTCAATAAAAGGAATATGCCAGTAAAGTGATTCACACAAATTTGGGTCTGAGGGCATACTTTTATGTGTTTAACATGTCTGAAAACAAGTACATGCCTTAATTAAAAGTATGGCTAAAAAGTGCTAATAATCAGCTGAGCTTCAGCAAGTGAGTTTTTTTTTTTTTTTTTCTGGTTTAGTGTCTTGCCTCAATATTGATTACTGTTGATTGATCAGGGTGGTTTTTGCTTAAGGCTGGGGTTGATGGGCAATTTTTAAAATTAGACGACAGTGAAGATAGTTGCATAAATTGACTTATCCTTTCCTGAAAGGTTTCTCCGTAGCCTGTGATGATGTTTCATAGCAGTTTACCCACAGTAGAATTTCTTTCAAAATTTGAGTCAATACTCTCAAATCTTGATGCTGCCTTATCAACTAAGTTTGTGTAATATTCTAAGTCATTTGTAGACATTTAAACAATGTTCACAGTATTTTCACTGGGAGCAGATTCCATCTCAAGAAACCAATTTCTTTGTTCGTCTATAAAAAATACCTGTTAAAAAGCACCTCCTCAACTGTTTTAGTTTTATCATGATATTATAGCAATTTAGACACACCTTCAGGCCCGCTTATAATTCTATTTCTTAATCTTTGATCACCCCATCTACAGTTAATTCCTCAAATGATGTCTTGAATCCCTCAAAATCATCAAGGAGAGTTGGAATCAACTTCTTCCAAACTCTTGTTAATGTTAATATGTTGACTTCCTTTCATGAATTATGAATAATCTTAATGTAATGTAGAATGGTAAATCCTTTTGAGAAGATTTTCAATATATTTTCCCCATAAGTGAGAGCCATAGCCTTATAAAATATATTTCTAGCGTAAGGCTTGAAAGTTGAGGTTATACCTTGATCCATAGGATGTAAAATGGGGATAATGATAGCAAGTGTGTAAACAACATTAATATCTGCACATCTTAATCAGAGCTCTTGAGTCACCAGGTGAATTGTAAATAAGCAGCAATATTTTTAAATGAATCTTCTTTTTTGAGCACTATATCTCAACAGTGTGCTTAAAATATTTTATAAGCTATGTTGTATATAGATGTGATATCATCCAGGCTTTGTTCTTCCATTGATAGAACACAGGCAAAGTAGATTTGATGTAATTATTGAGAGTCCTCTATAATTATTACAATAGTAAATGAGCATTGGCTTTAACTTTGTCATCAGCTGCATTAGCCACTACAAGAGATTCAGCCTGCACTTCGCAGTTTTGAAGGCAAGTGTTGACTTCTATGAAAGTCTTAAATGGCATCTTATTCCAACAGAAGGCTGTTTTGTCTACATTGAAATCCTTTTGTTTAGTGTAGTCACCTTTACTGACTATATTAGCTAGGTCTTCTTTATAATTTTCTACTGCTTCACATTGAACTTTTACATGGTGGAGGCAGTTTCTTTCTTTAAACCTCATTAGTCAACCTCTGCTAGTGTCAGTCTATTTTTCTGCATCTTCTTTTCCTCTCTGAGGCTTCATGTAATTGAATGGGTAGGGCTTTGATATGTGTTAGTTTTTAGCTAAAGCCAAACTTAAGGCAATGTTGTGGCTGGTTTAATTTTTTTTTCTTTTTTCTTTTCTTCTTCTTCTTCTTCTTCTTTTTTTTTTTTTTAGTAGTGGTCTTGCTTTATCACCTGTGTGGAGTGCAGTGAAACAATTATAGCTCACTGCAGTCTTGAACTTCAAACTTTTGGGCTCAAGCCATTCTTCTACCTGAGCCTCTGGGATTATAGATATGAATCACTGCAGCCTGCTAGCTAATTTGATTTTCTATCTAGACAACTACAACTTTCTCTATATCAGCACTGATAATGTTTGTTTGTTCTTATCATTTGTATGTAGCACTTTTAGTTTCCTCCAAAACCTTTCCTTTGCATTCACAACTTGTTTAATTGTTTGGCACAATAGGTGTAGCTTTTGGCCTGTCCCAGTCTTTGTTGCTATCAAAGAATAACTGAGGCTGTTTAATTTATAAAAGAAGAAGGTTTATGTGGCTCACAATTCTTCAGGGTATAAAAGAAGCATGGCACCAATATCTGTGTCTGGTGAAGACCTCTGGTTCCCTCTACTCATTGTAGAAGATGTTGGAAGCCAACAAGTGCAGGGATCAGATAGCAAGAGATTAAGAAACAGAAAGAGGGGGATGTTCCTAGCTCTTCTTAATAATTATCTCTCCTGGGATCTAACAGAGTGAGAACTCACTTGCCCTTTTCACCAGGGAGAACACTAAAGTATTCATAAGGGATCTACTCTCATGACCCTAAAACCTCCTATCAAGCTCTACCTCAAATATTGTTGATCAAATTTCAACATAGGATTTTGAAGGGGCAGGCAAACCATATTTAAACTATAGTACTCATTAAACATACTCCTTTCAACATTTTGATTTAAATTGAGGGACCTGCTACTCTTCTTTTCACTGGAACATGTAGAGGTCATTTGTATGTTATATTACTGTGTCTCAGGATATAGAAAGGCCTGAGAAGAAGTGGGATGGGAAGACAAATCAGTGGAGCAGTTAGTACATGCACAACATTTATAATTTAGTTTGCTGTCTTATATATTAACAGATCAAAGTGCCCTAAAACTAGTACAAATGTAACCATCAAAGATCACTGATCCCAGATCACCATAAGAGAGATAATAATAAAAAATTTGAAAAAGTATGATAAATGCCAATATGTGATATAGAGTCAAAAAGTATGCACTTGCTGTTGGAAATATTATGCCAAATTGATTTGCTTCATTCAGAGTTTTCACAAACATTTAATTTGTAAACTACAATTTTTGTGAAGGACAGTAAAGCAAAGTATAATAAAATGAAACATGTCTGTTCATATAAACTTATGGAGATTAAACAATGAATTAAAATTTACTGATATCTCTTTTCTTATAGTTGTTTTGATATGTACAACTGATTTATATACACAATTGATAATTCTATAAAACGTGTAATAATCAATAATTTAGTAAGTCGAAGCTACAGGATAAATCTAGTTATTGAATAAATTTATTATTTCAAGCTACTCAATGATCAAGTGAAAATATTTTTTTAAAGAATTGTTGGGGGCTTTCTAAATGCATGGCCAGAACATATTTTTGTCTATAGGAAAATGTTCTTTCACTGCTTTTTTCACTTTTGGTAATATTTTTGTCTTATTTTAAATTTCATTCTTATCAAGGGGCTTAATTATAGTCCTGTTATACCAAATTTTGGCAGTGACTTTCATCTCTTTATGTAGATGAGGCCAAGATGTTTGTATTATTTACCTACATCCATAAAGCCTAGTAGGATATCTGCAGCTAGGCAGAGCTTACTGATTACTAAATTAATTAAAGAGAATCAATGCATGTAAATTCAAATCATGTCTAGAGCTACAGATATTTGAAGCGGGATCCTATGAACATTAGTTCTGTGAAACAGTTTATGTATTAGAATTCAGTGGAATGCATTAAACAATATTTTAGTGTCTAATATAATTGTTTCTTTGTTCATGTTTCTACATATTTCTCAAACATAGTTGGATTAAAAATACATCTTGCATTGACCACCTCAGATCACAACTTTGTATGAAAATTACAAAGCCAAACAACTCTTTATAAGTAAAGCAAAGAAATAAAAATAAGTCAAATGGATGTGTATCAGTAAAGTAAAACTTCTAATATATTATGCCCTACAAGACCTTAAGTCTTTTAACTTTTTATAATATGTTTTCAAGTTTCTGTGAAGTACTCATCTAAGAAATTAAAGAATTCTAGAAAGTATTTCAATTTAACCACTCAAAATAATAATTCAAAGAGAACTTTCTGAAGATTTTTTTTTTTAAATTTATGATGAGGGAGAAAAGAATGATTTGCATCTTATTTCAATAGAAATGGTAAAAAATTAAGAGTAACAGTCAATGATTCTCAAAAATATGTGATGTAGATTTGGGCTATTTGGAGGAAATACAAAATATAATCTCTGTTAATGATGATTATTTTTAAGTTTATTACTGGTATTAAGAAAGTAGGTTATCTTACTCTTACAACAAATATACTTTCTTTATGAAGAACAGCTACAACATTTTCTAAAATAAAAACTCATTATACTGCATATATGTGTCATTGACTGTGTATGACAGTTTTTAAAAAATATATCTTTTGATAACTAAATTAAAAATAAAACAAGAGTCTCTTACCTAATACCTTACTATAAAACTCTTCCCAGAAATGATGGTCATAATCCTGAATGCAGAAGTTGAAGAGAACTGAAAACATTGAATTTTGTACTCTTTCCAGAAAGGTCATTTTGTCTGTTAGTCCTGTCATAGGTACAGGTACATAGGAAAGTGGTGCTGGAAGTTTCCCACAGCTTCGCTCCATATTGCCTCCTGCAGAAACTCTAAGTGTGAGCACAAAAGGAACTGCAAGCAACTCAGCCATCAGGTCTCCACAGGGCATCACAGGGTCTATAAGCATTACATCATAGTTGGTTTCCTGTAGCTTCTCCATAAGTGTCTGATTATAGATAAAGCTCTCACATATCATTTTGAGAGTTTCTTTTATTTCAACAAAAAAATTATTTAATTTTATAACTGATTGCCAGGGTGGTAAGCCTGGCAAGACATTCAGAACTAGGTCAATAAATTTTTCTTGATCATCTGTTTTGTCCTGTGGCATATGGACCACCTCAAATTTCAGTGCAGAAGGCTTCCTATAGTCAATTAAGAAAGCCTTTGTGTGAGTCAATACAGTTACCTCGTGGCCCCTCGATATGAGTTCCTCCAGAATGACCTTGATATTAAGCCAATGGCTCATGTCACAGGGCCACACCAGGACCTTCCCACAGAATCCATAGCCAGCAAAGAAGAGTTGCAGGAGCAGAAATACCAAAGCTGACTTCTCAGACTTCATAACGGCAGCTTTCTCACACACTGGTTGGCAATGGCTTTGTAGTTACTAAGCATAGAGCTGAAATGGCAATATAAGCACAGAAGTTAAAATTTAATCTTTTAAGGGTAAAGTTCACTGATTGTTTGCCAGTTTAACATTTATTGAAGGTATCATAAAGAAATGCAAGGTATCAGGAAAAGTTGTTCTAATCTTTTAGAACTTAGACATAAATTACATAAACATATTTTTATTATTTGGATTGATTTTTTTTTAAAGTTAAAGTCTTTAGATTTAATAATGTATGGGCAGAAACATATGCACACAACCACACTTACATTCATTCCACACTAAGTCCAAGGTGTCATATGGTTTAGGAGAACACATGTTCCACATCCCTTTCTCACAAAGACAATACAATAATTTACAGAGAATACACTTGGAGACTTTGGGTAACTATTTTGATTAATTTTATATAATAAGTACACAGTGTTTAGTATTTCGGAGAGGGAAAAAACACAATTGCTTCAATATGGGATAATTAATAAAAGCTGTAGTAAGGCAATTGACTTAGGAGGGGATATAAAAGCTTTGGTAGAATTTCTTGTCACCAAAGGAGAAATTTCACCATTAATAAAAGCATGACAAAAGTATAGGATATTTGAAAATCATTCCAGTGGGTTGTGATCACAGAGAAAGTTGAGGACAGGATGTTACAGAAGAAAGTTAGTTTGAAATAGAACCTAATTTTAAATAAAGACATGGGTTTGAATGATAGCAAGAAATTCTTGCATCTCTACATAGAATGGTATGTAAAGGTAAGAGTTTAAAAACAGAAAATGATACAAATTGTATATTGGTTACTGAGATGTGTCAACCTCATGTTAATGGAATGAAACATAAATTGTTAATAGTAAATGTGAGAAATCAATTTGAAATTTGTATTTACTGATAATATCTGAGATAGGAAAAAATGTACAGGAGAAAAGACATGGTTGTGGTTTCTGTCTTAAGAAGCAGAAGGCTAATAATGACATTAGATAAAATATGCGCAAAATTTACAGCAGTTTTCAGAATCAATATGATCTAACTGGGATATTTTTCCTGTAGCTACTATTCTAATTATTAAACAACTCTATGTAGATATTGTTAAACACACACTCTGAATGAAGAGACATCCTAAACTTTGTGTGAATAACATGGCTGTTTATTCACCCAGGTGTTGGTGGGCTGAGTCTGAAAAGAGAGTCAGCAGAGGATAGTGATCCCACTGCCTACCCTAAATCAGTTAGTTTTATAGGTTCAGGGTAGGCAGTGGAACGTTACAGAAGTTTACAATTCAGGGTAGTTTTTGCAAGCTGGGAGCGGGTCAAAAAGACTGGAGTCATGAGGTTGGCCTATCAGTTGAGTAAGGTCGGTTACACAGTACAGTTGCCTTACCAGTTGAGGTGGGAATAAGGAACAATAGAAGAATATCTCAGAGTTAATTAGGCTCTGCAGGGGTTTGTTGTTATTCTCCTTTTTGTGTGTGTGTGTTTTTTTCAGTTACTTCAGACTTTCTATTTCCAGGAACTGATCTGGAGCATACATGCAGGCCACAGAGGTCATCATGATGTAGTCCATAGTGCATTCAGTCAGCCTAAAAGACGTTACATTCATGTCTTTTTATGTTAGTAGTATAAAGGAAAAAGAAATGAAGAGTAAAGGGTAGTGTAATATTAGGAAGGCCGGCACAGAGGGGTGATGGAGTGATGTTTCTCAGGGCTTCTTCAAGTGGAATTGTGGGTGGCATGGAAAACAAAAAATGAGAAAAATTTAGACTTCTGGGAGATCTCAGGGCAAGGTGTGACATTGTGGGGTTGTTAGAGGGAGCATTTATTGTATTGACTGATTGGTTATCACTTGTATATGATTTTGTAGGAATTGAGAGATTAATTGGAAAACACAGGGTCCAAATAATAGAAGGAGAAAGATAGGTATCTGGACTAAGGATTGAAAGAAGCCACAACATACAGTTAGGGAGTGTCCAGCCAGTCCAGTGAGGTCCAGAATAACCATTTGCCTGATTAGCCAGCTTTTGGGCTCTGTCTTTCAATCTATTGATGGGATCATATGTGAGGTCAGACTGGTTTACATAAAAACAACATTCTTCCTTTAGGAATAGGAAAATACCTCCTTTTTCCGGAGTCAGTAAATCAATACCTCTGTGGTTTTGGAGGACAATTGCAGCCAGGGAATTTACTTGAACTTGAAGAAGGGATAATGATTGAATTAATTCTACAATGCTGTCAGAGAAATCATTAGAGAGGCTATGGAAGGTGATGATTGAAGTGGTAAGGCCTGCTATGACTGTGCTGAGTGCAGTAGTAATTCCTAACCCTACAAGTAAGGGGATCAATAAAAGACCTGCTTATATCATGTTGGGACCCCAAGAGGGCTGGGAGGCTTTTGTCTCCATTGGCAAACTGAAGTTTGGGAGTATGAAAAACTGGAGTACAGGTGCCTTTCCAGTTGGTAGGAAGGCAGATGTAAGAAGAAGAACAGAGGAAGAAAGTTCTTGTCTTAGACAGAACTAGAAGTGTAAACTGAAATAGTGAGAAAGTGTTCTGAGGGGGATGGGGCTTTGGACCCAAATGCCAAGGGGACCAGCAAGGGCTGCAGCTGTTAAAGGTTGTAGTGGAGTTTGGTATGGTAACTGTGTGAAGACTTTCGTTTTCATGGTGTAGGAGGAAGCATGTGTTATCTATAAGTAACCAGTCACTTTCATTAAAAAGATTGAGTATGAGCAGACAGGAAGAGGGGTCTGGAAGAGAGGAGCATGGTGTAGGAGGAAGCACGTGGTATCTATAAGTAATCATTCACTTTCATGGCATAGGAGAAAGCATGTGGTATCTACAAGTAACCCCTAACTTTCATTAACAAGATTGGGTATGAGCAGACAGAAAGAGGGGTCTGGAAGAGGGGTCTGAGGAGCAAGGGGAGGGCAGCCAAGGATGGAGTGAGAGACAGGGTAAATGCCTACCTAGGAAAAACTTGAAGTTGATTTATCAATCTTGTGTAGGGGAAATTATGCAGGCCTGATGTGTAGGAAAAGGACGGGGTCTGAGAAAGCCTAGAGGAGTAGTAGAATGACAGATAGAACATTGAAATGTGATTGTTTTGAGAATGGACTTCCATGATGGAAAAGAAATAAGGGGTTCTAAAAGATGAGCCAGAGACTTGTATTCTACATGGAAATGGTTATGAAATTATGAGAGGATAGAGTGAGCTTGTGAGGCACGGAGGAGGAACTTCCCATTGTATAAGACCCCTTTGCCTCATGTAGGAATCAACTGGTAAAGTGAGTTTTCACAGGAAAAATAGGTAAGGGAGATAGATGAGAAGGGAAAATACTGGCCTTGTTGGGGAGATGCTGGGATGTCTGTTGCTTCTTGCTGCTTCTTTGGCTGTTTTGTTGCCTAAGGCATTTCCTTGGGCAAAAGAATCTGATGGCTTTTGCTATCCTCTGCAGTGGATAACTCTGGCCTTAGCTGGAAGAAAAGCAGCCTTAAGGAAGGCCTTTATTAAAGGGACATTGATAATAGAGGACCCCTGTGTGGTGAGAAAACTTCTTTCTGCCCATAGGACAGGATAGTGGTGTAGAATGTGGAAGGCATATTTAGTCAGTTTAGATATTAACATGTAGTCCTTTGGCAAGAGTAAGAGCACGTGTTAAGGCAATTTTGTTACCTTGCTGAGAAGTGGTGGTTGGGGGGAGTGTGACAGCCTCAATAACAGATGAGTGGGATACAACAGCATAACCAGCTTTGGCTAGTGCCAACCAACTGGCCTTTGAAGAGCTGCAATCAGTAAACCATGTGTGGTCTGGGTCTGGAATAGGAAAAAGAGAAATATGTGGAAATAGGGAGGATGCTATATAGATTAGGGAGATACTGTCTTCTGTATCTCCCTAATGGGGTTAAGGGTTTACATATTAAGTGAGGGGCTGGTTTGAAGTCATGTTCCAGAGCAATTGTTACTGTGGGGATTTCAATAAAGAGTATATAAATCTGGAGAAGGTGAGGGGTTGAAAGTAAGTGTGTGAGGTGTGAAGAGGAAACTAAACTTTGGAGATTGTGAGAGCTATAGGGAGTAAGTGGAGCACAGCCTATAATTTTAAGAGATTCTGGGAGTATTATGAGCCACAGTGGCTATAGCATGAAAACATGATGGCCAGCCTAGGACTGTGAGGTCAAGTTGTTTAGACAAGAAGGCAACTGTTCGTGGGTCTGGCTCTTGTGTGAGAATTTCAAGTGTGCTGCCTTTTATTTCTACCGTGTGAAGGGAGTTGGGTTGGGAGGAGTAGGGTCGTGCTAGGTATAGGGCTGTTTCTAAGACTTTCTTTAGAGAACGTGGAATGGGGGATAATTTGGGGTCTATGGGTTTAACTAAGTTTCCTTTTGTAAGTTTATAAAGCGGTTTGGTTAGGAGGGAAAACCTGGTATCCAAGCATCTGGCTGTCCTTGAAAAGAAGACAGCATGGAGTGGGTGGCCCTGTGTTAATTAAAAAAGGGATGGACTAAGAAGCAAAAGTATCTTACAATGCCTAGGAAGAAGAGAATCTGTTGTTTAGTAAATGGGGTTGGGGTTTGGGAAATTAATTGGATGCAGTTGTCAGGAAGAGCACCTGTATGCTGGCAAAGTATTGTACCTAGACTGGTAATTGATAAGGAAGAGATTTGGGCTTTAGGAAAAAGTGTTTTTGAGGTTAAGAACAGAATAGTGAGTTGTGGAAGAGGGTATAGAAGATAGGAGAGTATAAGGGTTTGGTACAACTGGGAGGATGGAAAGTACAATCTGACTAATGAAGCAGAGGTCTTGAACTAGTCTGTAGCTGGTTTTTGGACAGGTAGGATGGGGTAATTGTAAGGAGAGTTTGTAAGAATTAAAAAGGCATGTTGTAATAGACAGGTGATAACAAGCTTTAGGCCTTTTAAAGCCTGTTGTGGGATGGGGTAGTGGAGCTGGGCCAGATAATGGTGGTTATGTTTTAATGAGATGGTGAGGGGTGAGTGGACAATGGATGGGGAGGTGGTATCCCACACCCTAGGTTAAGGTAGGGGAACATAAGAGGAGCTATTGAGGTAGGTACAGGTTCAGGGAGGAGGGCAGTAATGAGGTCTGCCTGTAGCCCAGGAGTCGTTAAGGAGGCAGACAATTTTGTTAGGATATCTTGCCTAATGGGGAATTGGACAAGTGGGTATGATTAGAAAAGAATGTGGAAAGGAATGCTGGCCTGACACCAGACTTGGGGAGTTTTGAGAGGCCTGGAGGCCTTGCCATCAATTCCCATAACAATTATGGAGGCTAAGGAGACAGATCTTTGTAAAGAAGGCAGCGTGGAGTAGGTGGCCCCTGTATTTGATTAAGAAGGGGTTGAACTTACCCTCCACCATAAGTGTTACCTGAAGCTCGGCATTCATGATGGCCCAGGGGGCTTCTGAGGTGTTCAGATAGCATTAGTTTTCAGCCACCAAGCTACAGTAGTGTGAGTCAGACAGTTCGACTTCCAGTGGGGGCCCTGCACAGATAGTGCAGGGCTTAGGAGGAATCTTAGTCTGTGGGCATTCCTTGGCCCAGTGGCCAGGTTTTTGACACTTGAAGCAAGGTGTAGGAGGGGTGGCTGGACACTGCAGTCTGGGCTCTTTGAATTCTTTGTGAGCCAGTGGTGTGACTGGGTTTGTTTTATGGCAGAGGAAAGCATTTGTGGTTCTGAGATGTGTTGCCACTGGGCAGTGATTTGCCTGCCTCAGCCTCCCAAAGTGCTGGGATTACAGGCATGAGCCACTGTGCCCAGCCAGTAATTTTTTTAGAGTAACCAGATTTTAGTAATATTTGAAAGTTTATACTGAAGAGGAATAATTTTTTCAAAGCTACTTATTGTGGTCAGGTGCAGTGGAACTCTTTATATATTTAGTAGGATCTGATGAAAAGGAGCCTAGAAGTTGGCCAATTTGAGAAAGGTGGAATAAAGAGAAACATACACCCTAACTATGCCTTTGGCTCCAGCTACCTCTTAAAAGGGGAATTGTTGGGCAGGGGCAGAGGAGTTAGCTGTGGGACTAAACTGTAAGCCAGACCTGGTATGAGGTGGGGAGGTGACAAGAGGGGCATAAGGAGGTGGGTTGTAGGCAGAGGAAGAGAAGGGAGGCTCTGGGGGGGGGGGTGCCTGGATTAGAGCTTGGCTTGGACAGGTGGGGAGGAGAAAGGTTGGAATGGTTGATGAACAAGGGGGATTTTGAGTTACTAGTGGAGGTAGGAGGGGCAGATGGAAGGGAGAGAAGGAAAATTTTTTACAGATTGCATTGAGAGCAGAGATTAGGGAGGGATTGTCATGTGAAAAAATGGATATTGAGGACCTCAGACCATTTGCCCATTTGTTGACAAAAATTGTCTAGGTCTCACAGAATAGAAAAATGAAAAATGCCATTTTCTGGCCATTGGAAACCATTGCCTAATTTGTATTGAGGCCAATCCATGTTACAGAAAACAAACAAACAAACAAACAAACAAAAAAAAACAAAAAAAATGAGATGTTTAGGTTTCAGATTGGGTGATAGTTGAAGAGATTTTAGGATTTTTAGAATGCAGGCTAGAGGTGATGACAGAGGAATAGAGGGCAGAATATTGCCCTGGTAAAGAAGATAAGTTTTTTTTTTATTGCATTTTAGGTTTTGGGTACATGTGAAGAACATGCAAGATTGTTGCATAGGTACACACATGGCAGTGTGATGTGCTGCCTTCCTCCCCATCACCTATATCTGTCACTTCTCCCCATGCTATCTCTCCCCAACTCCCCACCCCCACTGTCCCTTCCCTATTTCACCCCCTACAGACCCCAGTGTGTGATGCTCCCCACCCTGTGTCCATGTGTTCTCCTTGTTCAACACCCACCTATGAGTGAGAACATGCAGTGTTTGATTTTCTGTGTTTTAAGGAGAGAAATAGAGATGAAGAGAAGGAGTGAGCAGCTACCAGGGTTTTTAGTAGGCATCCCTGACTGAGTCTTGGGCTGTAACATGGATGAGTGATCAAGGCAGGCATCCCTGCTATTGACCAGAAACCAAGGGAAGACTGTCTTCCAGAGTCTGAGACCAACATTGGAGTTTTTGAGTGAGAGGGAGAGACTTGTCTCCTGTGACTCTACACAAATAAAGAGTGTCTCCTTTGTCTCTACTAGAAGGAGAAGGATTTAAAGGAAAAAAAGAGACAAAGAGGGAGAGACTTTTCTCCTTTTCTTTAAAGGGAAAGAGAAAGAAAGAGGGAGAGATTTGTCTTCTTTTGTCTAATGAGAAAGAGGAAGAGATTTCTCTCCTTTACAGGAAAAAACAGAGATGAGGGGGAGAGAGACTTGTCTTCTTTTCTTCTCGAGAAGGAGTATTTAAAGGAAGAGAGAGAGAGAGAGAGAGAGAGGGAGAGAGACTGCTTACTCAATCTGTAGGTGGCTGGTCTGATGTACTGAGGTTGCAGGTGGGTCTCTTCACAGAGGAAGTGCAGGGACAGGGGACTCATCTCCCCAAAGGAGTATCCCTGTCCTGAGTTTCAGCACCAAATGTTAAACATGCGTTCTGAATGAAGATACCCCCTAAATAGGCTTTGTGTGAGTAACATGGCTGTTTATTCATCTGGGTACGGGCAGCCGGAGTCCAAAAAGAGAGTCAGCAGAGGCCAATAGGATAAGAGTTAGTTTTATAGGTTTGGGGTAGACAGTGAAAAGTTACAGAAATTGCATTTCAGGGTGGTTTTTGCAAGCTGGGAGGGTGTCATAGGGTCTGGAGTGACGAGGTTGACCTATCAATTGAGCAAGATTGGTTACACAGTACAGTTGCCTTATCAGTTGAGGTGGGAATAAGGAACAATAGAAGAATGTCTCAAAGTTAATTAGCTCTGCAGGGGTCGGTCATTCTTCTCCTTTTTGTGGTTTTTAAATTACTTCAGACTTTCTAGTTCCAGGAACTCATCGGTAGTGTACATGCAGGTCACAGAGGTTACCATGGCATAGTCCATGGTGCAGTCAGTCAGCCCAAAATATCTTACAGACATGAACCAAAAAATAAAATTTTAAGCTTCTCCAACCATCTGAAGGACCCTATGCTCAGCAAAAAACATTTCAAAGTTAATCTGAAAAAATTATTCAGGCAATGATGGGAAGTGGGGTAGAATAGCACATGTCTCATTATTCCCTCTTTCCTTTTTGAATTCAGGAAAAACTTACTAGCATTACCATCAACGCAGACCTTAACATCAATAGAACAGATTCATTACATTTCCTAAGAAACATTTACCACCTATTCTCTCTGGAGTCTGTTTCTTGACAGCTTTAGCTGCATGATAAAACCTTGGTATTCACAGCTCCTTATCTTAACCCAGAAATTCTTTTCTATTAATTATAAATCTTTAGACAACAACAAAACTCAACCAATTGCCAGTAGACAGTCCTTGAATTATCTTATGACCTGGATGCCCCCACTTCCAGTTGTCCTGCCTATCAAGACTGAGTAAATGTATAACTTACATGTGTTCATTGATGTCTAATGCCTCTCTAAATTGTATAAAACTAAGCTGTAGCTTGAGCACCATGGGCATGTGTTCTTAGGATCTCCTGAGGGCTATGTCACAGGCCATCAGTGACTCATATTTGGCTCAGAATAAAACTCTTTAAATATTTTAAAGAATTTGACTTGGAGATCCAAGATGGCCAAATAGGAACAACTCTGGAGTGCGGTTCCCAGCAAGAAGATCACAGAGGCCCCCACAAGTGATCCTCAGGCAAACAGGGTCTGGAGTGGACCTCCAGCAGTCCTACAGCAGAGGGGCCTGATGGTTAGAAGGAAAACTAAAAACAGAAAGAAATAACTTCAGTATCAACAAAAAGGATGTCCACTCAGTGTCTATCTGGAAGTCACCAACTAACAAAGACAGGTAGATAAATCCACAAAGATGGAAAGAAACCAGTGCAAAAAGGATGAAAGCACCAAAAACCAGAATGCCTCTCCTCCAAGGGATTACAACTCCTCACCAGCAAGGGAACAAAGCTGGTTGGAGAATGAGTCTGATGAATTGACAGAAACATGCTTCAGAAGGTGGATAATAACAAACTTCTCTGAGCTAAAAGAACGTGTTCTAACCCAATGCAAAGAAACTAAGAACCTTGAAAAAAGGTCCAGTTTCTGCTTTCTGCACATTGCTAGCCAGTTTTCCCAACACCATTTATTAAACACACCATATTTTCTCACACATAGGTGGGTGTTGAACAATGAGAACACGTGGACTCAGGGAGAGGAGCATCACACACTGGGGACAGTTGGGGGGTAGGGGAGAGACAGCAGGGGGTGGGGAGGGAGGGGAGGGATAACATGTGGAGAAATGCTAGATATAGTATGCACCTAAAGTAAAATAAATAAATTAAAAATTTTAAAAAAAGGTTAGATGAAGTGCTAACAAGAATAAACAGCCAAGGGAAGAATATAAATGACTTGATGGAGCTGAAAAACACAACAACACAACTTCACAAAGTATACACAGGTTTCAATAGCCGAATCGACCAAGCAGAAGAAACGATACCAGAGATTGAAGATCAACTCAATGAAATAAAATGAGAAGGCAAGGTTAGAGAAAAAAAGAGTGAAAAGAAATGAACAAATTCTCCAAGAAATATGGGATTATGTGAAAAGACCTAATCTATGTTTGACAGGTGTACCTGAATGTGATGGAGAGAATGAATCCAAGCTGGAAAACACTCTTTAGGATATGATCCAGGAGAACTTCCCCAATCTAGCAAGGCAGGTTGCCATTCAAGTCCAGGAAATACAGAGAACACCACAAAGATATTCCTAAAGAAAAGCAGCCCAAGGCACATAATCATCAGATTCACCAGGTCTGAAATGAAAGAAAAAATGCTAAGGGCAGCCAGAGAGAAAGGTTGGGTTATCCACAAAGGGAAGCTCATCAGACTCACAGTGGATCTTTCAGCAGAAACTCTACAATGACCCCCAGAAGAGAGTGGGGGCCAATATTCAACATCCTTAAAGAAAAGAACTTTCAACCTAGAATTTCGTATCCAGCCAAAATAAGCTTCATAAAAGAAAGAGAAATAACACCCTTTACAAACAAGCAATTGCTGAGAGATTTCGTCACCACCAGGCCTGCCTTACAAGAGCTCCTGAAAGAAGCACTAAACATAGAAAGGAACAACCAGTACCAGCCACTCCAAAAACATACCAAATGGTAAAGACAATCAACACAATGAAGAAACTGTGTCAACTAACAGGCAGAACAACCAGCTAGCATCAATATAGCAGGATTAAATTCACACATATCAATATTAACCCTAAATGTAAATGAGCTAAATGGCCCAATCAAAAGACACAGACTGGCGAATTGGATAAAAAGTCAAGACCCATTGGTGAGCTGTATTCAGGAAACCCCTCCCATGTGCAAGGACGCATATAGGCTCAAAATAAAGGGATGGAGGTCATTAGAGAAATGGTCATTAGAGAAATGCAAATCGAAGCCACATTGAGATATCATCTCACACCAATTAGAATGGCAATCATTAAAAAAATCTGGAGACAACAGATGCTGGAGAGGATGTGGAGAAATAAGAACACTTTTACCCTGTTGGTGGGAGTGTAACCTAGTTCAACCATTGTGGAAGACAGTGTGGCGATTCCTCAAGGACCTAGAAACAGAAATACCATTTGACCCAGCCATCCCATTACTGGGTATATACCCAAAGGATTATAAATCATTCTATTATAAAGACACATGCACACATATGTTCATTGCGACACTGTTTACAATAGCAAAGACCTGGAACCAACCCAAATGCCCATCCATGATAGACTGGACCAGGAAAGTGTGGAACATATACACCATGGAATACTATGCAGCCATAAGAAACTTCATAGTTTTTTCTTGTCCTTTGTAGGGACATGGATGAATCTCAGAAACCATCATTCTCAGCAAACTGACACAAGAACAGAAAATCAAGCACCACATGTTGTCACTCAAAGGTGGGTGTTGAACAATGAGAACACATGGACACAGGGCAGGGAGCATCACACACTGGGGTCAGCTGAGGGGGACTTGGGAAGGGACAGTGGGGGGTAGAAAGGTTCGGGAGGGATAACATGGGGAGAAGTGCCAGATATAGGTGACACAGGGATGAGGCAGGAGAGTCACTTGGGCCCGGGAGGCGGAGGTTGCTGTGGGCTGAGGTCGTACCACTGCACTCTGGCCTGGGTGGCAGGACAAGACTTTGTCTAAAAAAAAAAAAAAAAAAAAGCTTAACTGCCAGGTGTGGTGGCTCACCCCCATAATCCCAGCACTTTGAGAATCCAAGGCAGGAGGATTGCTTCAGCCCAGGAGTTCAAGTCCAGCCTGGACAACATGGCAAGACCCCATCTCTCCGAATAAAATACAGAAGCCAGCTGGGCGTGGTGATGCCTGCCTGTGGTGATGCCTGCCTGTGGTCCCAGCTACTCAGGAGGCTGAGGTGGGATCACTTGAGTCTCGGAGTCTGACACTGCATTGAACCATGATCATGCCACTGTACTCTAACCTGGGTGACAGAGCAAGATCCTGTCTCAAAACTAAATAAATAAAAATACCTAAAAATGCTTAATTATAGGGTAAGATAAGGGCCTTGAAAAAAAAAGATAAGGGCTTCCTGAAGTCACAATTTTACTTTCTTTTACATCTGCCTTTTTTACTGTAGTAATATACACATAGCATAAAACTGACTGTTTTAATCATTTCTCAGCATACATACCACCAATCAGTGGCATGAAGTACATTCACATTGTTGTGCAATTATCACCACCTTCCATCTTCAGGACACTTCATCTTGCAAAACCAAAACAGCATCCCCATTAAACACTAACTTTTTATTAAAAATAAAATAAAATAAAATACAAAATTAGCCAGGCCTGGTGGTGCTGTAATCCCAGCTACCTGGGAGGCTGAGATAGGAGAATCACTTGAACCCAGGAGGTGTAGGTTGCAGTTAGCCAAGATTGTGCCACTGCACTCCAGCTTGGGCAATCCAGTGAGACTCTGTCAAAAAAAAAAAAAAAAAAAAGAAGAAAAAGATGAGTTGTAGATTTAATAGGCAAAACTTTAAATTAGACATAAACATACTAAAAGACCTAAAGTCAAACACACTTAAAGCTGAAAATTAAGGTATAATGACAATGTCATATTCAATAGAGAATATATAGAAAGAAATAGAAGTTTTTTTTTTTTTAAAAAGAACTAAGTGAACATACTGGAATAAAAATATAATAGAAACAGAAAATGCACAAGCAGGATTCTGCTTCATATTTGTGGCAGAAGAATAAGAGCAAAAAAAATAACCCTGAAGATACATCAATAGAAATTATGTAACCTAAAGAATAAAGAAACAAAAAGTGAAAAGAAAGAAACACAGCCTTATAGACTTTTGGGACATACTTAGGCACAGCAACATATAAAGAAGAGAAAGAGAAAGATTCAGTGAAAACTATTCAAAAATAATGCCGAAAACATCCCGTAAATGATTAAAAAAACCCTAATTTACACATTTCAGAGGTTGATTTCAGAGGCTCTGTAAATTTTTAGTTCAGAGTAAGCACAAAAAGATCCAAACAGAGACACAATAATAATAGGTTGAATGCTGAAGAAAGCATTATAAGGCACAAAGACAAAAGTAATCACATACAAGGAAACTCAGATGACATTAATAGGTGACTACTCATCAGAAACAATGCTGTCCCTAAGGCAATGATATGTCGTATTTGAAGTACTGAAAGAAAAAACTGCCAACTAAAAATTCTGTATACTACAAAATCATTTTAAAAAGTTGAAATAAAGACATTGCTAAATAAACAAAAACAGAAATATATTTCTAATGAATCTGCCTCACAAAAAATTCTTAAGAAAGTTTTTCAGGCTAAAAGTAAATAAACACAGAAAGCAGTTCGATTCCATATAACAAAAAGAGCACCTGAATATATAATTACAGAATTTTAACAGATAATTTATTCAACTTTCTTAACAAATTAAAGAAGCTAGTAATAAAGCATATATATAGTTGTTATGCTGGGCATTTAACTTATACATATGTAATATATTTGTCAATAACAGCACTAAGGAGGTATGTGGATGCAAAACTCTACTGGAGTAAGGAATGACATCAAGAGGAACAGGAGATAGGAAAGTAGGGTGGGCAGGAGAGGAGGAATGTCTTTCAGTGAAGGGGCCTCCACAAGGCCATTAGCCCTACTGCCTCCAGCACAGTCTCTGCGTCTAAGAGCTGATGCAGCCATGGCTGTCCACTGTCACCCTGCAAGTCCAGGCATTGAGGATACATGAGAGTGGCCCTTCTCAACCATGCTCCTGGTGAAAATCAAACATTAATACTCTGAGACATCTAAGGTAAGGTACACAACTGTGTAGGGTACTACATCAATTCTAAAAGATTGCAATAAAGTGACAATGTCTCAGGAATCGACCCCACCTCTACCTAGAGATATGTCTAGTGGCCCCATAGCAGAAAGCTGGTGTTATACACAGGTCAAAGTAGTAAAATATTCAACACATAGACTATTAATAATTTCAGTATTTGTCAAGAGGAAATGGGTGAGGTGCTAAAAAGTTGAACATTTTCACCTGGCCCAAATGACAAAATGAAATAGTTCCTGAGGGTAAACTCAACCCTATGAATTTGTTCACATGAAGGCTAAAGGGGAGGCTGTCAGAGTGGACCCAGTAATAATGTCAACCACAGATTTGCTCACTGAATTAAAGTCAATCATTAATGACTCTTCATGAATACAATTGTTTTTAACCACATGGCATGTATTGATAAGTTCTCACATGAAAGGCAAGGAACCGGCAGTGACTTTGAACATGAACACAATGCTGAGTACATTGCGGCTTCTTTTTTTCCTTTTTGGTAATGCATAAAGGCAATCATTAATAAACCATTGTACCACAATATATTTTTTGGTGGTTTTAGATAAAACATTTGTCAGAGGTTTTAGGTACTGCGTAAGATTTAAAATAGCCAAAATGTGCAATAAGAGGAATTGCTGAAGATGGTAACAGAAGGATTATAAGGAAAATTGAGAACAAAGTTGGAGAAAAGAAGCGTGGATATTATTACAGCACTGACTAATTTTCGGCACAGTTATGAGGGACTTTTAGGATGAGATCTCGTCAGATGTTAGTCTTTAAATAAATTTTATTTTGTCTATTGAAGGTATACAAAGTGATATTATGGGATACAAATACTTAGTAAAAAGACTACCATAATTAAGCAAATAAACATGTCCCTCATCTAGGTCACAATTATCAATGCCAGCTTCTTATCAGCTTTCCCCTGACATGTACCTGAACCTTCCATAGGTTTATCTCCTATCTCCAGACTTTAATATTATTTTGAAACTTGTATAGCTGGTTCATTACAATTTCATTAATGATTAACTCAACCTCTGTACTCTCAAATGATTTTTTTTATTTACCCTTCAGACTTAACTAATTTTAATTTCTAGCCTAGAAATACTTTTTCTCTCTTAAATTCTCTTTTCATAACTTTAAATCATATGCATCCAACAAATTCTAACCCATGAATCAAAATCTCTATAACCACCATAAAATAAAATATTTAATTTTTCATTCACTTTTATTTTTATACTCATTTTTTACATCTACACAAAATTTTCACATATTTATCTTTTCCGGTTAATTCTGTAAGTTTATTTTATTTTCCTTTAAGTGTAAAGAGAATGTTATATCATTATCAATCATTCACTATGATCAGCCTATGAAGCCGATGGACCAAAAAGCCTTCTGGGTCAAGTTCGTCATGTGCCACAAAGGAGCCAAGTACTTGCTGCCACCTGCCAACAACTTCACCTAGTTCCAGTACTGCTCTCTGGTTTTGCTGGCATGTGAGGCAATTTTTACTCTCTTTTTCATAATATGTTGCTTGTTTGGTTATCAAAAGTTTGTTAAAACAATAAAGAAGAAAAGAGTGGCACTGATTGAGATCTAAGGCAGGCAGAAATGATGGGGAAGGTCATCATTTAATGCCACCATATGCATCGAGATGTGGCAAAATTCTCCTCTATATTTCACAAGACTTGTGCCTTCCTGATTTATTCAAATATTTTACTCTCTGTTAAACATTAAGTAATACACTATTTTAGTTTCAGAAAACCTAAAATAATTCCATTTTAATGCTTGCTTATGTATATTTCTATACTGAAAAAAAATGAGATTCACTGGAAACGCAAGCTGTTTGAGAAGGTCAAAAATGATATGTTCCTACTATGCATTTTTAGAAACCTCTTTTTAATTTATATTTTATTTTATTTTTGTATTTCTAACATTTATTGTAACTTCAGAGATATATGTGTAGGATATGCAGGTTCGTTACATAGGTAAAGAAACCTTTTCTATATAAATAAATACAATGATATGGATTGCATGTGCCCCTGTTAAAGAAAAACAGAGCAAGATCTTTTTTAAAAATGGCAAGACAGATTTTATTCTGACTACTGAAGTAGGAGATAGAGGCTGCAGTATAAACTGGGCTCAACTCTAAGAAAGAGGTAGCTGAGGCTTTTGTTGAGAAAACTGATATGAATAAAAATGAGAAAAACAAAAAGGAACCAGTTGATTATATGGAAGAGGAAAATTACATAAAAATTAAGTAGGAAATGATAATTGTTAGGCAAGGTGGGATACGCAGGGTGTTTTGCAGTTTGGCAGGATCGGATCACATTCTTTTGAGCAGAGATTCACCTTGGAGGCTAGGGTGACATTTAAAGACAAATTCATGACCTAGTGCACATATAAACTAAGCTAAATTTGGCCAAGTCATAACATGGTGTTTATGCAAGTCTTCTGTGTTACATGGGAGTTTAAAATTCAAATCCCTCATGAAATACAAAATATTTCTTAATGAAAATGTTCTTTGTTTCAATATTATAGATGGTTGTAACTGACTTCCTATACAAAGCTATGCAACCTTGTAAAGTCTTTGATTAGAAAGACTAAAGATGTTACCCACATGAGGCCTTGAATATGCTTGAGTTACTATTTTCATTTTAGTGATGATTCTTTGTAATTGGATAGTAATACACAAAATAAAAGAAGAGGCTAGTTCCATTTAGTTGGGAATTATAGATATGGTCCAGCAAGTTTAGTCCAGTCTCTCTAGATTATAATGTTACATAATTTCTCTCCTGCAATAGGATCTCACTATTTCTTGGCCTTATCTAGTCAAGTAAGACATTTCTGACTGAGGATAGACAGCCCAGAAATGTATATAATCATTTTACTTATTATCCCCTCACGACATGAAAAAATAAATTATAGATGGAATAAAGAGCCAGATATTCTGTGCAATAATTTGTAAAGCCTATGTTGAAGAAAGCATAATAACTGGCAAAAGCTCTCCAAATCCTACCTTTAAATATTGATCATTATAGCCTTTAGTCTCAGGAAAAGGTTTGCAAAGCAAATGACAGAGAAGAAAGAAACAAACTTAAGAGTAGTTCTTTAGTCTAACAAGAGATGTGTCTGAACAGTTGAATGGAAGACAGTCATAATGATCATTTCTAACACATGAAAAAGTTGATTATAGTACTCTTTTCTGTGAGAAAAATATTTTTAGCAACAATTGGTAATAAATTATTATAATGTCTAGAAAAGAAATATACACTGAATATTTTACTTTATTAAACTTTGAACATACTGTCATGGCACTAGGAAGAAAAAAATAACAAAGTGCAAAAAGGAAAAAAAGTAATGCATTCATGCTCTTTAATTATTGCAATGCCTTTTTTAAAAGAGCAGAAACCTTATACGTAGATGAATATTAGTCTAAGGCAATAGTGAACTACAAAACGTACTGCATTTTGTACTACATGTACTACAAAAGCTAATTTCCATTCTGTTTTTATTTTTTTAATGAAGTATCTTCTGGAAATGTATCAGAATATACTTTCCTAATAAAGTATATCTGAAAATAGATCTTCTTTGAAATTCCAAGACCATATATCTAGATACACAAACCTACTTCTATCCATGAGTGATAAAATAATACTTTCACTTGTTTTACTCTTGAAGAGCCTTTTTACATAAAGTGATATGTACACATATATTTAGGAAAATATGTGAACATGAAGGTATACTTGACAGAGAGTTTTAAAAATTCCATAATATATTGAATTATCAAGATTGCAATAATGTGATGTGTCTGCTTCTTTGCGATTGATTCTACAAGCTTTTAAATAGCTCAGCAGTTAACAAAATTTAATCCAGAAACTCTAAGCAATCATGTAGAATGATTGAATTGATCTAACATTTTTCATCTTTGTGATAATCTTTTTTAAAATTTTGAATATGCTGCTTAAAGACAGGGATATGAACTTGAACAAAAAAATAAAATAATTGTAAATTTAATCTTGAAATAACATATGAAGCTGAATCTATCTATGTTTACAAATGGCTTTTGTAGGATTTTCTGAATTAATTTCTATGCAGAATGCAATATTTCAGAAAAGATATGACAAATGTGCTAATTACTTAAAAGATAAAACAAATGTGCTAATATGTATGTATTACTAATTGGATAGTAATACACACAATAAAAGAAGAGGCTAGTTCTCTTTAGTTAGGAATTATAGATATGATGCAGCAAGTTTAGTCCAGCCTCTTTAGATTATAATGTCACATGATTTCTCTCCTGCAATAAGATCTCACTACTTCTTGGCCTTACCTTGCCAAGTTGGAAATGTCTGACTTATAAGTTTGGAAATTTCTAATAAGAAAGAAGTTTCCTTCTTATATTTTTTAAGTATACTCTTTAGTATTCTTTTAAGTATATTCTTTAACATACATGTTCTTAAACGTCAACGTTAATGATAAAAATTACTGAATAACTAAAGAGTAGGTCCTTGGAAGGGATATGCCTTCCTGCATCAACCGCCTCACCGTCACTCTAGTGCCCTCTATTGGTGAAGCTTAACGTTCAACTAGCTGGAAAAGGATGAATGCTTTAGGATCCTGATTCAGTATCATAAAGCTATATTTGCATCCGAGGGACAATACATTGAAAACTGGTGTGGCATAAAATTTCAAATTTCTCTTTTGTTATAATTCTAAAAGTTTTGTCCTTGGGCATTGAATCTTGGTAAAATTCAAATGAGTAGAAGGCATGGATTTCTTTTGAAAATAGCATTTTTGAAAGTGGGGGCATATAGAGATTCTGACAAAGGTGAGCTTAGAGTTGGCCCAGTGGGTCCACAGTTCAACTGGTGATTACTTGCTTAATGTTCAAATGTATAATAAATAAGAATTGAAATGCAGCAGGTTGGATTTTTTATTTTAGTCGTTGCTAGCTCAGACTTGGTTGCAGGGAGTTTTGTTGTGTTGAGTCCATATGTACCCTTCATTTTCACCTATCACCAATCTATTCACACTCCCAACAAACCTGCACTGGAGTCGCCAATTATTCGGTGGTTTACTGATGATGGATATTAATTTTTACCAATTCAAAATATATGAAAATGTATCATTAATTTCATTGTTAATCCCTAATTGTTAAACTGGTTGATCACTTTTTGGGTTTATGACCCAGTCAGAATTTTGTTCACATACTGCACTCACTTTTTAAGTGATTTTTAAAATTAGATTCTTGTTTAGTATAGAGACTTTATTAAGGATAAATTTGTTATTCATAAGAGATCTAGAATTCCAAGGCATCATGACCATGGCTCAGAGTGACCAGCAAAGAAACAAAATTACTAAAGATCAGATAAACAAGTATAAATTAATGAATAATCCTTAGTCAGATAAGGTGAACTTTGCAGTTGGATTGATCAATAATAATGACATGCAGGTTGCAAGAGGAGGACAGAAAGAAATAAAAATTGAGACTATCACATTGAATCAGGTCATAAATAGCAAAGCATTTAATGGGTAGTTAAGACCAAGAAAACAGCTAGAAATAAGAGAGCTTTGGAAGAAAAACTTATCAGGAAACCTTTAACATAAGGTGCTAACAAGTAATACATTCAGATTTTAATCATTTTACTGGCAATTTATAGAGCATTAAGTAATTTTTTTTCAGGGGCTGTATCAGTCAAGCATTCAGTTCCACTTTATTTCATGTAATCAACCAACATTTCATATAATTAGGGAGCACATTTCTGATTTCAAAAAATATCTAATTATTTTTGTATTCATCCTTTTCACCTTATCCCATTCTTGTTTTATGTTAGTGACTCTTTCATCTCTGAACATTTGAATCATGCTTATTTAAAAATCTCATTTTGTAAAGGTATGGTGGTTCATGTCTGTAATCCAAACACTTGGGAATGCTGAAATGAGAAGATTGTTTGAGTCAAGGAGTTTGAAATCAGCACAGACAACACAACTAGAGCTCATCACTACAAAAAATAAAAAATTAGTTGGGTGTGGTGACATGCACCTGTGTTCCCAGCTACTCAGGGGGCTGAGTTGAGAGAATCACTTGAGCTTGGCAAGTTGAGGCTGAAGTGAGCCATGATCACACCATTGCACTCCAGCCTGAATGACTGAGCAATGCCTTAAAAAATATAAAAACTGAAAATCAAAGTTTTATTCTGATTGTTTTCTCTATATACAATCCTTGAGTGCAAATCTTCCACTTGTGTATGACTGCTTAATTCCTCATGTAGTTTGCTTGAGGAAATCTTCAACATGTGTTGCTTTCTACAACATCCCTCATGTTCCGTATTTTAAGAGCATCCCTTCACGTTTTTGTCAATTTTCTCTGCTGCCTTCTAGGGCAATCTCTACTTCCACAAGTTTTTTTCCTTATTTATTTTTTGACAGGAAGTCCCTGCACTCTAGAGTAAATTTTGTTCCCTACTTCTAGGGACTATGCTTCATTAGTTTTCCTCCCAAAAGTCACTTTGTCATAGCTTTTACAAGCACCTATTCACAGAATTCCCTCTGATTTTAACAATCAGTAAACATTCTTCCTTTTTTTTTTTTTTTTTTTTTTTTTTTTTTTTTATTAGACAGAGTCTCACTCTAACACCCAGGCTGGAGTGCGGCATAATCTCATCTCACTGCAACCTCCGCCTCCCCAATTCAATCAATTATCATGCCTCAGCCTCAGAGCAGCTGGGATTACAGGGACACGCCACCATGTCTGGCTAATTTTTGTGTTTTTAGTGGAGACAAGGTTTCCCAGTGTTGGCCAGGATGGTCTTGAACTTCTGACCCAGGTGATCTGCCTACCACAGCCTCCCATGATTTATGCCTGGGATTACAGGCATAAGTCACCATGCCCTTCCTTCATTTTATACGAGGCTATATATGTTGTTCTATGCCATTTTTTCTTCTAGATGTGTATGTGCTGCAGTAGAATAAGTGGGAAAGAATTGAGCCACTTCTGATCACCTCAGTATTCTATGCCGTATGATTAATTTGAGTCCTGTTCATAGGAAACCTATTTTATGTTTAAAATATCTATAAATAAATTTTTACAATGCATAATAAATATTTTGGTAGTTGTATAAATTTAAATTCACACATTTTTATGATTTTACTGTGCTTCTAATGTCAATATATAATGAATTTCCTAGTTGCTTAGTGGCTTCTGTTGAGTAACACAACAGCTTATATTTGGTCATTTTGAGACATGACTGCAAATACTTTGACATTCTAATCAAACCATGGTCCCTCCCCTTGAACTTTAGCAAGGCTTGTTGCTGTCTCAGCAAAGAAAGCATAGTGGAAGTGACAGTATAATTTTGAAGACTGTATTAGAAAAGGCACTACATTATCTCTGTCTGTCTCTCTGTCTCTGTGTGTCTTTCTGTCTGTCTCTTTTACTTATACTTCTTTCATCCTCTTTCTCTCTCCTTCTCCCTCTCTCTCTTCTTCTCCCTCTATCCGCTCTGAACCCTGTGTTATACCCAAAGTCCTTATGATAAATGACAGTTTGGGGAGAGGAGCACAGAGGAGACTAAGAAGTGATGCTTAATTCAGTCCCACAGGAATTTGAGTCTTTTGACATCAATCACCAAGTATGTGAATGAATGACCTTCAGATGATTACATCCCCAGCCACCACATGAAAGTAAGGACCTGAGAAATACTGTGTATGAACCACCTGGCTGAGCCTATCCAACACTCCTGCTATGAGAGTTCTAATAAAATGCTTACTGTTTTTTAAAGTCCTCACATTTGAGAATAGTTTGTTATGAAGTGATAGATAACTAAAATGATATTTCTAAAAATCTAATTATACATTTATAATAACATACAATTAATATGGAGGCAAGAAAGTGGAAACTACAAATGTAAGATTTTGAAAACAACTGTAACCCAAAAAGGTGAGTCAGCAAAGCATGGTGGTCACGAGGTCAAGAGATCAAGGCCATCCTGGTCAACACGGTGAAACCCCGTCTCTACTAAAAATACAAAAAATCAGCTGGGCATGGTGGCCTGTAATCCCAGCTACTCAGGAGGCTGAGGCAGGAGAATTGCCTGAACCCAGGAGGCGGAGGTTGCGGTGAGCCGAGATCGCGCCATTGCACTCTAGCCTGGGTAACAAGAGCGAAACTCCGTCTCAAAAAAAAAAAAAAAAAAAAGAGCTCTTAACTCTTAAGTCTGGTTCCAGTTAGCCTGGGTTCAAGTCCCTGCAAAACCACTACAGAATTATGTGGGGCTTGGCAAATTGCCTCGCCTCTATGCCTCAACTTCATCAGTGAAATGGAGATGAGGTAATGCCATTATCTACCTCATGTGGCTGATGAAGGATGGATACATTAACTTGGCAAAGCAATATAAACAGTTGCTGTATGTAGCAAATTAAATTAGCATTATTTTAATAATTATTAAGTAGAAAGAAAAATTTCCACCATGATTTGAGTCCTTACCTAAATTGCCTCGATATATATTTAAATGTATCCTGTTTCAAATGTAAATGATAACAATGACAGCATTTGCTATTTTAAATATGTCAGAATTAAATTTATGATAAAATTAATTTAATTTTATGAATTAAATAATTTATTCAATTAAATTAACCAAAGATTGGCAAGTCAATGGAGTCCTCTGGGCAAAATTTGGTAGGCCACATGTTTACATTTTTTTAAATATTTGAGGTAAAAATTATGTAAAATAACAAGTACCATTTTAATCAATTAAAAGTGAACAATTCAGTGGCATTCACAGTATTGTGTAGCTGTCACTTTAAATCCAAAATTGTCATCAACCTAAAAGGATGCTTATATACGTTAGACAGTCACTCTCCATTCAAACTTGCCGTATCCTGGTAATTTGGCATTTTGTGTTAAAATCATTCTGTTTATATTAGGAAATTGTTTTAAAAGACATACAAAAATTACATGCTCTTTTCTTATCTTGATGTTATGTATAGCATTTATTAGTTTGCATATGCTTAACCTCCCTTACATCCCTGAGGTAAAACCCAGTTCATCAGCATGTGTAATCTTTTTGATGTGCTGTTGTATTTCGTTAGCTAGTACTTGTTGAGAATTTTTGCATCTATGTTCACTAGAATTGTTGGCCTACAGATTATATTTTCTGGGTTTTTTTTTTTTTTTTTTTTTTTTGGCTCCTTCTTTCTGGTTTTGGTATCAAGGTAATCCTGATCCCAGCGTAAAATTCTATTTTTAAAGCATTCAATTCTCTTCAATGTTTTGGAAGAAACATTTGAGAAAAATAGTTTAACAATTTTTATACTTTGAATTAAATTAGTACATTTTTTATGTGAGTTTTTATTGCTGCTTCAATCTTGTTACTTACTATTTCCCTGTTCATGTTTCTATTTCTTCATAATTCAATCCTGATTTGTTATACATGTCTAAAAGTTTTTCTGTATAATTTAGATATTTTTAATTTATTGGCATGTACTCGTTTATAATGATTTCTTATAGTTTTTGTATTTTTGTGTATGATTTGTTATGTATCCTTTTCATCTCTTATTTTAATTGAGTCATATCTTTTTGTAGTTATTCTAGCTGAAGCTTTTTCAATTTATATATTCAGAAAACCAACTTTTGTCTTGTTAATCTTTAAATATTTCCAAAGGATTTTTTAACTTTCTATTTCCTGTGTTTCCTGACTTCTTATTTAAAGAGTGCTCTGACTTCTCTGTCAGAAGTTTTATTTATTTCTTCTACTGCATTAGTTCAGTTTTGTTGTTGTTTTCTTAGTGATGTTGTGTGTGTGTGTGTGTGTGTGTATTTTACTATCCTTTCAACCTTTACATTGTTGTTTCCATATTTAAAGAGATATCCACATGTTCTAGTTTTGTAACGTGTATTCTTGTGTTGTTCAACCTTACTACTTAATATTGGAACCTAATTCCTCACCACCAGTTGCTTTTTGTTTGGGGAAGAACTTAATATTTGCCCCCAGAATTTAATACTTCACCAAGACTAAATATTTGCTCTAATGTTGTTTTCCAGTCTTGGGACGCTTATTGTGAGCATCTGAACTTAAATGCTGCACTGGTCCTTAAACCCAGACGTGCAGTGATTTCTAGGTCTGGGAGAGAGTTAAGCAATCATTCAAACTTAATTTCAAACCTTATACTTGTTCCCCAGTCATGGAACATTTCCACATGACTACTTGGGAATTGTAAAAAAAATATTGTCAAAGATCTAGACTTTCCCTTAGATCTTGCCCCCTGCAGTGCTATGGTTCTGGTCAGGCTTCTCAGTGTGGCATCCCTGTGTAGAAACACAAAGCAGACACCAAAATCTGTGTGCCAATCACTGTGATTAGTACTTCCACTCTTGTTTCCAATTTACCTTTGGTGGTTCAGCCCTTTGAACACTCTTAATACCTCTTGTGGGGTGGGACAAATGTGGGCTTTCCTGCCAAATTTACAGACCCATGAAACAATTGAATGTCCACTTGAAATTTGGCAGTCTGATGGCAGCCCATCAGACTGACAGACAATGTGACTTACGTGCAAAGCTTAATTATTTTTTGTTCTATGTAACATGATCTGTTATTCCTACATATTTCTAGAGTGGGGTGAGTAGTATAGCTAAGTGTTAGGTCACAGCAAAAGTTTATTGTCCTAATTATTTTATATTTAAAATGTCATTAAATCTTTGAAATTGTAAAAATAATAAAACAGTATAAAAATAGTTAAGAAGGTATTCATAAAGTGAACATAGGATTATATTACTTTAGTAACTGTGAAAGTATTGACTATACTTTTTAATTAAGGCATTGAATATTGTACCATAACATTTTAGAAATGAAGTATTTATTATATTTTAACCAAAACCCTTTCAGCTAGGTCTCACTTTGTGGAGTATCTCTGTATCTTTAACTTGGGCTGTGATTCCATCATATTTCTTCACATTTGCACATTGTTTCCAATTCTTAATGGTTGCACTTGGTTTCTAGACTCAGAATTCAGTGTAGGTTTATGGTGCAGTAATGTAGTTCCAGGAATAAATAACAGTTTTGTTCTTTTTTTGACATTCAACAGAAAAGGGGAGAGATATTTCTATAAAGAATCATGATTTCAGGCTTTGGAATTTTTCCATTTTTTCTTTGTATGTTTTTCAAGCATATTGCCCCTTTGCTTTCTTACTAACAGTACTTTCCAATTCAGCTTGTATCTGTTTATATGAAAATCCTCTGTACTTCCATGTTTTATAAAATTTTAGCCCTCCTTATATACTTACTTTCTTATACTATAGATTAAGCAAAAGATTTTTAATTACGTAAACAGTTATAAATTTTATGTTCATCTGATTACATAATTCAGAGTTGTATGCTTACTTTGTGTACTCTCTTTCTATACTAAGTAAAATATAATTTAAAAGTTAAATCTTTATCTGTACTCTCATCAGTTTTCTGATCAATTTAGTTATATTCCATCTATATCATCTCACATTAATAATGTATATTTAAATATCAATTGAATTCAAAATATTTGCTAAGAAGTAGTCATTATATTTGCTTGAAAATTTGCAATATTACTAAATTTAAATCTCAAACTGAGATTATTTATATACCACTACCCTTCAATTCACAGCTTTAGTTTTTTAAATAAGTATAATTATTTCAGTTTTACTTCAATATAATAACTATAAATACATTTTACCAAAAATAAATGGAGACTCAGTAATGACATCAGTTAATTCATATTGATTTCTGTATATGTGTATTTTTAAAATATTTAAGAAATTGTCTCCTTAGTAAATATTGCAGGCTTTCTCAAAATTAAATATATCTAATATGTATAAAATAAAAATGTATCAATATTCTGTCAAACTAAGATATATATTTAGATTAAAAAGAAGTGCTTACATAAAATTTGGAGTATGAATGATCTAACCCCTGCTATAAATGGTGTATTTATTTCAACACACACTTTATGAGCACTGCTCATGCTGGGTCATAGGCTAACCACTCTTGACACAAAAATAAAATTTTAACTCTAATATATTTTCTTTCTCACTCTCTTATTCACTCTCTCTGTGTCTTTGTGTGTCTTTCACCTTTGCTTCTCCACACAGCACTTCACAACACTACAAAGTGGTATGTTAAAATGAAACAAATAACAGATAGTATTGCTTCATTCATATATATATATATATAGCTTCATTCATATATATATATATATATATATATATATATATATTTCGTAAGAAAAAGGCCCAATAAAGTTATGAGATGGATTCCAGCAAGCACAGTGAATCCCCACCTCTCTGATCTTTTAATCACTCCATGAGATGCTCTCGCACATTTATATATTCAGGGTTCACTTCCTCTCCTCTGGTGTGTAAACATGACTTACAATCAGAATACTTACCTCCAACACCACTTGAAATCGTATAGATCCTTTGGTCTAGAGACCCTTTTTATGAAGTTACCCTAAATCATCTCTCTCAGTTCAAAGTTACATAAATCTCTAGGACAGGGGAAAAGTGCTGTCAGTCTCTTTGCTAAAACATAATAAGTTGCCTTTGCCCGAGTTCTCAACAAGTTCTTCATCTCCATCTGAGCCCACCTCTGCCTGGACCTTATTGTGTATATCACTATCATTATTTTTGCCAAAGCCATTTAGCAAGTCTTTAGGAAGTTTCAAACTTTCCCACATTTTTCTGTCTTCTTCTGAGCCCCTAAACTGTTCCAACCTTTGCCTGTTACCCAGTTTCAAAGTCGCTTCCACATTTTTGGGTATCCTTTCAGCAATGCCTCACTCTGTTGGGACCAATTTATTGTATTAGTCCATTTTCATGCTGCTGATAAAGTCATACCCGAGACTAGGAAGAAAAAGAGGTTTAATGGACTTACAGTTTCACATGACTGAGGAATCCTCAAAATCATGGCAGAAGGCAAGGAGTCACACCTTACATGGATGGTGGTAGGCAAAGAGAGAGCTTGTGCAGGGACACTCCTATTTTTGAAACTATCAGATCTCATGAGACTTATTCACTATCATGAAAATAGTGCAGTAAAGACCTGCCCTCATAATTCAATATCTTCCACTGGCTTTCTCCCATGACATGTGATAATTTTGTGAGTTACAATTCAAGATGAGATTTAGGTGGGAATACAGCCAAACCATATCACCCAGTCTTAGGAAGTTCATTATAGTATGTGTAAGAATGGACTATTGCAGTAAATTGGTACAAAAGTAGTTGGATACTGCTATAAAGATGCTTGAAAATGTGAAAGTGACTTTGGAACTGGGTAACAGGCAGAAGTTGGAATAGTTTGAAACAATCAGAAAAAGATAGAAATGTTAGGAAAGTTTGGCACTTCCTGGAGAATTGTTGAATAGTTTTGACAAAAATACTGATAATAATGTGGACAATGAAGTCCAGGCTGAGGCGGTTTCAGATGGAGATGAGAAACTTTTGGGAAATTGGAGCAAAAGTCACTCTTGCTCTGCTTTAGAAAAGACCCTGGCAGCATTTTGCCACTACTCTGGAGATCTATGAAACTTTGAAGATGAGACAGATGATTTATAGTATCTGGAAGAAAAAATTTCTAATCAGCAAAGCATTCAAGAAGTGACCTGTTTGATTTTGAAAGCATTCAGTCTTATGTGTTCACAAAGAGATGGTTTGAAATTGGAACTTATGTTTAAAAGGCAAGCGGAGCATGAAAGTATAAAAGAGTATACTTTTTAACATTAAGCCAAATGTTAATCACAAAAACAATGGGGAAACATGTCTTCAGGGCACATTAGAGCTCATCACAGCAACCTCTTCCATCACAGGTCTGGTAGCCTAGGAGAGAAAAACATTTTGTGGGCCTGGTCCAGGGCTCCACTGCTGCCCTGTGCAGCTTGAGACTTGGTGCTGTGTCCCAGCCATGGCTAAAGGAACCAAGGTATGACTCAGGCCATTGTTTCAGAGGGTGCAAGTTGCACACCTTGGTGGCTTCCACATGCTCTTGGTCCTAGGAGTACACAGAAGTCAAGAACTGAGGTTTGGGAACCTCTACCTAGCTTTGAGAGGGCAATGGAAATACCTGGATGTCTAGGCAGAAGTCTTCTTCAGGGGTAGAGCCCTCATGGACAACTTTTGCATGGGCAGTGCAGAAGAGAAATATGGGATTGGAGCCCCCACATAGAGTCTGCACTGTGACACTGTCTGCTGGATCTGTGAGAAGTGAGGCAGTATCCTCCAGATACCAGAATTGTTCGTCCACCAAAAGCTTGCATGACACACCTAGAAAAGCCACAAACCTTCAACACTAGCCTGTGAAATAAACTAGGAGGGTCATTGTACCCTGCAAAGCCACAGGGGTGTAGCTGCCCAAGACCATGGGAGCTCTTCTCTTGCATCAGTGTGCCTTGGATGAGACATGAAATAAAAGGAGATCATTTAGGAGCTTTAAGATTTAATGACTGTTCCAATAGATGTCTAACTTACATGGGGCCTATGGCCCCTTTGTTTTACTCAATTTCTCCTAATTGAAATAAGAGCATTTATCCAATGCCTATACCCTCATTGTATCTTAAAAGTATCTAACTTGCTTTGATTTTATAGGGTTTTAGGTTGAAGGAAACTGCCTTGTCTAAAATCAGGTGTTGGACATAAACTTTTGAGTTAAGGCTAAAATGAGTTAAGACTTTGGGGTACAGTTGAAAAGGTATGGTTATTTTGTAATGTAAGGAAATGAAATTTGGAAGGGGCCAGGGGTAAAATGATATGGTTAGGCTTTGTGTCTCCACCCCAATTTCATCATAAATTGTAATCCCCATAAGCTCTACATATCAAGGAAGAAACTTGGTGGAAGAAAATTGGATCATCGAGGCAGTGATCCCCCAATGATGTTTTTGTGATTTTGAGTGAGTTTTCATGAGATCTGATGGTTTTATAAGCAACTGACAGTTTTTCCTTCACACACTCACTCTCTTGCCTGCCACCATGTAAGACATAGCTGCTTCCCCTTCTACCATGATTTTAAGTTTTATGAAGCCTTCTCAGTCATGTGGAACTGTGAATCAATTAAGTCTCTTTCTTTTATAAGTTACTCAGTCTTGGGAAATTCTTGTTTTCCTTTAGGATTCTTACAGTTTGAGATTGTAGAGTTAAATCTTTAATTCATTATTTTGGGCCATTTTTGCATTGCTATAAAGTAATACATGTGGTTGCATAAGAAAAAAAGTTATATGTGGTTACGAAGAAAAAAGTTATAATATGTTCACAGTTTAGTAGGTTGTACAAGAATGGCTCCAGCATCTGCTTCTAGTGAGGTCTTCTGGAAGCTTACAGTCATAGAAGAAGGTGAACGAGGAGGTGACACTGCACATGGGGAGGGTGGGAGCAAGTGAGAGAAGGAAAGTTGAGGACATTTTTAAAGAACTAGATATTTTAATGATATATTAGCTCTGTGGAAGCCTCAGGAAACTTACAATCATGGCAGAAGGGGAAGCAGACACATCCCTTTTCATATGGTGGCAGCAAGGACAAGAATGAGAGCTGAGTGAAGAGGGAAGGCCCTAATAAAACCATCATATCTGTGAGAACTTATTCACTTTTGAGAGAATAGTATGGGGGAAACCACTCCCATGGTCTGATTACAACCCACTGGGTCCCTCCCATGACACGTGAGCATTATGGGAACTACAATTCAAGATGAGATTTTGGTGGAGACACGACCAAACCATATTATTTGCCTCTGGCCACTCCCAAATCTCATGTTCTAACATTTCAAAATAAAACTATGCCCTTTCAAAAGTTCCCCAAAGTCTTAACTCATTTTAGCATTAATTCAAATGTCCAAGTTCAAAGTTACATCTGAGAAAAGGCAAGTGCCTTCACTTATGAGCCTGTAAAATAAAAAGCAAGTTAGTTGCTTCCTAGATACAATAACAGTACAGACATTGGATAAATACACCCATTCCAAATGGGAGAGAATTGTCAAAACAAAAGGGTTACATGCCCCATGCAAGTCCAAAAACCAATAGGACATTTATTAAATTTTACAGATCCAAAATAGTCTTCTTTGACTTGTTGTCTCACATCTAGGGCGTGGTCGTGCAAGAGGTGTGCTTCCATAGCCTTGGGCAGCTTGATCTCTGTGGCTTTTCAGGACATAGCCCCACTCCTGGCTGCTTGCATAGGCTGCCATTGAGTGTCTTCGGCTTTTCCAGGTGCACAGTGCAAGCTGTTGGTGAATCTACCATTCTGGGACCTGTAAGATGGTAGACCCTTTTTCACAGCTCCACTAGGCCGTACCCTAGTAGAAACTCTGTGTGGGGGCTTCAACCCCACATTTTCCTTCTGCAAAGCCCTAGCAGAGGTTCTCCATAAAGGCTCATCCGCTGTAGAAGACTTCTGCCTACACATCCAGGCATTTCTATACATCCCCTGAAACCTAAGCAGAAGTTCCTAAACCTCAGTTCTTGACTTCTGTGCACCCACAGGCCCAACATCATGTGTAAGCCATGAAAACATGGGGCTCCAGCATCTGAAATAGTGTCCTAAGCTTTACACTGTCCCCTATTAGCCTCAGCTAGAGCTAAATAATCTAAAATTCATGACACCATGTCCTGTGGCTGCACAGAGCATGGTGTCTCTGGCCCATTTTTTCCTCCTAGGTCTCCAGGCCTGTGATGGGAGGGGCTGCCATGAAGGTCTTAGACATGTGGTGGTGACATTTTCCCCATTGCCCTGGTGATTAAATTTGGCTTCTTGTTACTTATGCAAATGTCTGCAGCTGGCTTATATTTGTCCCTAGAAAATGAATTTTTCTTTTCCATTCCGTCCTCAAGCTGCAATTTTTAAAAAATTTTATGCTTTGCTTTCTCTCAAACATTTTTGTCACATAGAAAGTTTTTCCACCAGATACCCTAAATCATCTTTCTCATCCTAACTATATTGATATAGTTACTTTGGAAATTATACTCCCATCTTCTTTTAATTCTGTTACTTGTTTGGTGAGTAAAGCACTTTTATGAAGTTTATTTCCCTTACAGTGTTATTTCCTTGGTGTTTCTACTCAGAAGTTGCACCCTTTGGCGTTTTCACAAACTGTAGAATAACAGTGGTTTTAATAGGAACATTCTTTGACTCTTTTCTGTTTGTTTTATACACTCAGTCTAGCTCTTAACCTTCACAAATTATTGGCTGATTGATCTTTTGCTTTTGGTATTGCCCTTGGGGCATAAATTACTTCATACCCTGATCCAATAACATTTAGGCATTTTTACAGTGGTAGTTTTTGTGGCATTTCAGCGTGATTTGGGCACAGGAAAGGCTCTTCTTTTCTATCATTCTCTCTCTCTCTCTTTTTCCTGATTAACCAACTTTCTGTGGTCTTGTTTGTATCACTCATGAAATAACCACCTTCTTTTACTGTTACCAAAAAGCTTTTCATATTTTGACAATACCTTTAAGCTTGAACTTCCTACACATTTTTTTTTCAAATAAAGTAAATTACTCCATGAGAGCTTTAGAACCCTTTCTTTAATGGTGTGACTTTTTCCTTGGGAAAAAGGTGTCAACTTCATCTCCTACAGAGTAAGGTGCTAGCCTATAGTCTTAATTTGCTTCTTTCCTTGTGGAACCTCCATCCTATAAATGAATTATGATAATGATTACTTGGTACTCAGAGTTCCTAGTATGCTTTGCCTGAGTAAAACTTCTGTGTTTTGACCGTGGCTACATGATAGGCGAGAAACTTTTTTGGTCTGTCTTGCCTGGAATTTAGCCTCTTTAACATATAGGTGAAGTGTCTGTGTGTGGAAAATTCAGGAATCTTATTCCCTCCCAAAAAGACAATATAGTTCTTTTGTAGAAGTTTCACGGATGGGGAGTCCAATGGTCTCATCTGCACCTACTTGCAATAAAATTTCTGTCACACTGAGAGACAGTAGGCAAGAAAATAAGTCACTGTTTAAATGCCACAAGCTCTTGCTGTTTTTAACAAACCTCAGTATATGTCCCTTAGTAAATATTTATTTATTTGCTGCATATCTTGAGGGCGATTTCTAGTATATTGGTCAATTTGTTAATTAATTCATTTGTTAAACTCTTTCTCTGTTTGCCCAGAGAATACTTGCTGGTAGTACTTTCAGATGCAGCATTTACCTCGAGATAATTTTGCACAAAATATCTCACTTTTATCACTATTTTTACATGCTCTAGCATATTAACTTTGGAAACAGAAAACATCATTCTATTTTTAGCATTCTATTTTTAGTAGCAGTATTTACATTTACAAAATATAGAAATTTTCAATCACTGAGAATGTCAAATCCTGGAGAATGTAGCATGATGTTAATTTTGTTCTCCAGCAGTTGTTGGCTGAAGATTAATTGGATGAATTCATTTTTTCTCAAATAGATGATTCAGACGATTCTGATATTAGTTCTGCTTAGAAATAACTCCAAGAAGAGTTTTTACAATGTATGTTCACATCGAAAATGAGTCAGATTTGCTTCAGCCTCAAAGAGTGTATTTCTGTAAAACTAAATGAGCGCTGGCTGTGAGCTGCACTGTTTTTTTTCCTAAACCAGAAAAAGGTAAAAACGTAGAGATGTGGTTTCACAAAGTTTCCCAGGCTGGCCCTGAACTCCCAGGCTCAAGTAATCCGTCCTTCTCAGCCTCCTGAGTAGCTGGGACTATAGGCGCATGCCACTGCAGTCAACTTCGCCTAATATGTTTAAATAGTTGTCTCTAAAAACAAGTTTTACTATTTATCCTTGTTACATTTTGGAGCTGGTTCATGGTACTTTTTATGCTATCAATCTGGAAGTGAGTAGGTCAAAGTTTTCTTCTAAAATATGTGTCTACCTTCTTGTCATAAGTTTATTCTGCCTCAGCATTCCTTTTTAGACTTAACATGAGTTGTTTAAGACCTAGTCACATCTTGCCACTTTGACTTTGTTAAAACTTCCTTGTGTAGTTGTTTGAGATAGAGTCTACTTGTTTCTTATCCTATGGATCCAGAAATGCAACACCTCACAGAAGTGATGACCATGATATAACCTAATGAACAATAGCAGGGCCATATAACAATTTTCCCCCTTCATGTGTGTTTCCTTAAGGTAGTCATTTCTGAACTCCTGCAGAGAAGCCTAGGAAATAATGCCTATGCTCCATAATAAGAGCCCTCCCACAGGGGTTCTCCCTCCCACTTCCAGGCAGCTGGTTGAGCTCTCTGCTACCTCTGGACTTTCTGTCAGTTGCCTGTCATCATCAATAACATCATTTAGGAACTCTGAGTAACAAATTTCTCCTATTTGATGCATTTTGGTCTTACTTTCTCATTTCATTATATTTTACTTGACATACATCTGAAACTCACCTCCCCACCTACATTAGAGCTTTCCAGAGTCTTGGTTTATGGCTATTCTCAAGAAAGACTCTTCAATACATAATTGGAAAGATTCATAACAATATAAATCATAACATTTCTGAGTATATTTAATAACAGAGCAATTAGAACACAAAAATTTAATTTTATACATCACAGATTGCTATTTACAAACAGGGCATGTTAAAAGCAGAAAAAAAAATAAAGCACTTTGTTGAAGCTATATACTTATTTGCATTAAAAAATATTACCCAATAGTCTATAAAATGATGCCAACACATAATGCCAGGTTGCAAGGCATGGAGGATGGGAAATGAAAGATTATTGTCTAAAGCGTATAAATTTATCTTTTGACATAAAAAAATACTTTATGTCTAGACAGTGGTGGTAGTGGCACAACATCTCAAATGTATTAAATATTAATGAATTATACACATTAAATGGGTAAAGTGTACAGTTTTGTGATGTGAAACTTCTATATCAATTACTTTTTAAATAAACAAGTGGCTGACCAGATTTGACCAAGGGGCCACAGTTGGTCAGCTCTTGTTTATGCTGTAAATTTTACTCCTACATGCTTGAAGTAGTAAATGCTGTTATTTTTATTATTTACATTAGAAACATGTTTTGAAATTATATTATGCAATTATATGAACAATAAAATTATTATTATGGAAATTTTTTGATTTGCTTAATGATAATGCAAATTTTATTTTGCCATACAAAGGATTGTTTTAGTGCTTTACAATATTATTCCATTCATTCTTTCCGCAATCCCTTGATATTGATAATGCTATGACAACCATTGCCATTTCATTGTTGAGGAAGCTGAGGCAAATAAAATGCAAGTAACTTGTCTAACCCCACATCACTTTGTAATGGTTTCTGAGACTTGAATCTAGGCCATCTGAATCCAGAGTGCCAGCTCTTAACCACTATGTTATGTTAACTCTCCTATTTGGGGTACAAATATTTTCAAAATGTGGTTTCCCACTTATGTAGATATATATTAATTGTAATTTTATTACAAATGTATAATTTAAAATATGTAGAATTATTATTCCCGGTATGTATCATTTCATAACAAATTGTTTGCAAATTAGGGCCTTAAATCAACTGTAATCATTCTATATCATTTCTCAGAGTTTGTGTGTAGGTGAGCTCAGTTAACTCCTTCTACAGAGTTTCTTAGGTAGCTACTTTTCTATGGTGTCTGGGTCTATAATTAACTGAAGATCATTCACTTTCATACTTAGTGATTAGTGTGGAAAAGCTCAAAGTGCTCGTGGGCTACCAGGATTTCTTAGGCAGATATTTGTGTCTCTCTACCAAATTGCCATTTATTATGGGGACTACGTTTTGAGTTGATGAGGTGTTGGTTAATGGTGAGAGAAAAACAGACATGAAAATAAACAGAAAGAGGGAAACAGAAACAGAGGGAGAACATGCTGTGTTTCCACAATAGCTTTGAAGTTTTAGCTGCATTATTTTCATTACATTTTTTTTTTTGTTAAGACAGCTACAAAATTTGCCAAACTTCAAAAGGAGGGGATATTACTTTATAGGAAAATTGCCAACGTATTTATCGTGATGACTCAAAATAACAAAAAATATAGCCTTTTGAAGAAGGCAGCAGAAGTTATTAAACTATTATATGATTCATAAAATATAAAAAATAGTAAAATAAAATATATTAAAATATGAATTTATATTTCTACAATTACTGCAATTTAAAAATATTGTATTATATTTAATCATAGATATTTAAAAATAGAATGAATCTTCTAAAAACAAGCTGCAAGTGGATAAAATAGATAATATAGGAGAAATTTTATCAAGCTTTTGGAATGACACTAGTAAATTAATAATGGGATGTTACATTTTGGAACTTATTGTCTTGAATTGATGTGTTTATTCCACAAATCAAATTTTAAATCTCATAATTAATATATGAAAACATTGTGAAAAGTTAAACATCGCAGAATTGTATAGAATAAAAATATAAATTCTCATCCTTGAAATTACATGCATTTTTTTCAAAATTCTTTTTTGTAACAGTTTACATTTATTTTATTGAAAAAAATACTTTTTGTTTTTCTGGAAGCTACTTCTTCTGTTTAGCAATGTGATAATCTGCCTGTTCTCTGCAATGATTATACTCATATATTTGTTGGAGGTACACGTTTTCATTGACTGAAAGCCATTTAACTGCTGGAGGAATCATTCTGTTCATACACATGCTTATCTGCAAGGATTTCTCTCTGACAGATTTCTAGAAGTAGAACTTTAGTTTATAATGATATATTTACATTTCATTTAAAAGTATTATTTCAAATTATACTCCCTCTAAAGTAGAATTCTCAGGTTTTTAATAGGGTGCTAATCTTCTCAAAGGCATTAATGTGTTGGCATTATTTCTATTGTTCTGACCATCAGTAACTTTTTAATCTTTTATACCTTATTGGCCAATTTTACCTTGAATTACTTAGTCATATTTTCATCCATTTTTATTAGATTTTCTGTTTTGGTAGGTGATGTGTATTTCTCACTGAACAGTGGATACCAATATTTTGTTATGCATGTTGTAGCATAGATTTTAGGTGAATTAATTCAGTTTTATAAGTATGATAAAAGAACATTATTAATCTTTGGCACTACGTAAGTTCTGTTTTTCTTTATATCTATATCTATTCCTGGATGATTTGTATGAAATATTGCCAGGAACTCTTGACTAGCAAGAGGGTTCCAACCTGAATGGGGAGTGCGCAGGAAAAATGGGAGACAGAAAAGCGGGGTCAGGAGGTCTGGGGAGTAAGTGCTCCACCAGCCACTTTATTTTTCAAGTCTCAGAATATACACATTTTCAGGGTCTGATTGACATCACGGTAAGGAGAGAAACAAGTAGCTCAATCATCAATTCTATACAATAAATTGACAGCTAAGCAATAGGTGGTTATAGAAGATAATAATATCTTTGGTGCTCGTAAGCAAGTTTCTGTAGCAAAAAACCTTGTTCCTCATGAATGCAGGCCATCTGGTTTTGCCCATCTGGTTATCTTTTAACTAGATTCTCCTTTTTCTCTTGTCCCTGACTTCTTTATCTCGACTTCCCTCTGCCTGGAAGCCCTGCTCCTGGGCTCAACCTCCCGTATAGTGAATACCTGCTTTGCAGTCTCACATGGGAGGGCTCCCAACAAAATATTCTGTTACAAACTCTTCCTGTAATTTCTCTAGCATCAGTGTTTCTGTGTGTGTGTGTGTGTGTGTGTGTGTGTGTGTGTGTGTGTGTGTATGACATGATTTATCTATGTGTATATAACTATAAATATACATATATATATATATTTTTAATCATACCTTATGCTGGAGAATACCTTTTGTAAGAATTGGTTAATGGTAAGACTTTGATCATAAAGTGCTTTCCTGATATGAAGATTAAAGGAGATCTATGGCTTAATTTAGATATGTTCCACAAAATTTATAAACTTTTTGTATTTTTGTATGTATTTTTTTGGCATACTAAAAACTTTATGTTTCCATATTATATTTATAGGAGTGAAGGATCAAAAGACTGTGGAAAATGAAAAAAATTAGATATGATCATGTAAAGTATAGTAATGTAGAATAATAATTATTTCAAGTTGTCCTCAAAAAACATTGAATTTCACAACATATTTATTAGCTAGTTAAGTGATGCTGTGTCTTGTTTTAAAAGAAATGGACATGTATATGTACATGCATGTTTAGCAAGACTGATAATTTACTAAGTCCTTTTAGAGTGTAATTCCTATATTATCACAACCTAAAATTAGGGATTTACATTTGTTATTAAAGATCAAAAATTATAATACAACCCATATTAAATTCAAGATTTTTTTCTAGTTCTGTTAAGGATGATGATGGTATTTTGATGACAATTAAGTTGGACTTACAGATTTATTTTGGCAATATGATCATTTTCCCAAAATTGATTCTACCCATCCATGAGCATGGGATGTATTTCCATTTGTTTGTGTCATCTATGATTTTTCAGCCGTGTTTTGTAGTTTTCTTTGTAGAAGTCTTTCATCTTCTTGGTTAGGTATATTCCTAAGTATTTTTTCTCCCTTTTTGCAGCTATTGTGAAAATAGATGAGTTCTTAATTTGATTCTCAGCTTTGAAACCTGCATGCCGATGAAAGACTAAGAAAAAAGAACAAATCTGGAGGCATCATATTACCCAACTTCAAACTATATCAGAAGGCTATAGTTACAAAACAACATGGTATTCACATGAAAACAGGCAGGTAGATCAATGGAACAGAATAGAGAATCCCGAAATAAAGCCAAATACTTAACAGCCAATTGAACTTTGACAAAGCAAACAAAAACATAAAATGGGGAAATGGCACTTTATTCAACAAATGGGACTGGAATAATTAGCAATCCACATGTAGAAGAATGAAACTGCATCCTCGTGTCTCACCTTATAAACGATAAACTCAGAAGGGATCAGATAATTAAATCTAACACATGAAACAATAAAAAATCTAAAAGATAACATTGGAAAAACTCTTCTTGTGTTGGGCAAAAACCTTATTACCAAAAATCCCAAAGCAAATGCAACTAAAACAAAGATAAATAGTTGTGATTTAATTAATCTTAAAAGCTCTGCTGGTAAAGAATAATCAGCTGTGTAAACAGACAACTCACAGAGTAGTGAAAAATATTCATGAACTATGCATCTGACAAAGAACAAATGTCAGGAATCTACAAAGAACTCAAAAAACTCCAAAGAGAAAAACCAGTAACCCCATCAAAATGTAGGCTATGGTCATGAATAGACAATTCTTAAAAAGAGATATGTAAATGACTTAAATACATGAAAAAATGCTCAACTTCACTAATTATCAGGAAAATTAAAAAGTTCTGCAAGAATGGCCATAAATTAAAAATCCCAAAATATACAATGGTGGCATGGATGTGGTAAAAATACTTTTATGTGGTAAAAATACTAGTACATTCTAGTTTACATTCTCACAGCAGCATAAAAATGTGAATAAAATCAACCAGATGAATATTTTTGAACCTCTAGAAAAAGTAGAACTGGCTCATGAAAGCAAAGATATTGTAAAATAGTTCAATCTTACAGAAGAAAGGAGATAAGAGTTGCTATATTTCTAATTTCACATAATTTCCAGTGGGAAAGACTTAAGCACTAAAACAGTAAACATTTTGCCATAAGTTTTAGAAAAAATACCACAATAAGGCTGCATGCATTATAAAAGCTAAGCAACACTACTCATCCCCAAATATCAAAAGGACAAGAGAGACTTTTTATACAAAAGGACGAGAAAGATTTTTTTTATACAATTTAACCATGTAATAGTTTCTTTAGCAACAGTTAAAACAACAAAATCCTGTTCAAAATGAAGTCAAAGTATTCTGAGTATGTGCAAAACAGTACTGATGTTGTCAGTGGACTTCTTACTGTTCTTGTGTTTATGTACAATGTGTGTAATATAGTTAAGCTGAAGAAAACTTTTTTTCCTGTAACCTGTGAATTAGAACAGCAAATTTCAATATAAGTGCAACAAATTTCAATATAAGCTCCTATGGCTTTATATTATTTTTTATTTTCCCTAGTGTTTTCTTCATTGCCACAAAATATTTCTAACCATTAACAGGGTGGTAAACTTCTGAAAAACAAATTTTTACTTGCCAAGGTAGGTTTTGGAAATATTTGTTTTTTATTTTTATTTTTTTGTCTCGGGGAGGAAAAAATCCTGCATCACAATCTTTCTTGCTGGAATAATCTGAAGTAGTCCCATCAATCAGGTTTTCCAGCTCAAGCTCTAGCTGTAACTAATCCTTTTTTCCCTTCTTTCCTGTTCTAGCAAACTTCCAGAAACAAAACAGACAACATTTTGTGATGATGAATATCACAGTTGCCACGCAGGCCAGGAGGAACCCGATCACATCCAAAGAGTGGTACTGGAACCAGGTGAGGTCGTGGGCTGCAACCCGAAGATGCGTGGCTCCTTTGTGGCGCATGACAAACTCAATCCAGAAGACTGCTTGATCCAGGGGCTTCACTGGTTGATCACGTTGAATTTTTGATAATTTCATAACATTCTCTTTATATCTGAAGGATAAAAATAAAGATACTCACACTAAAAGTAAGTTATATGAAGTCCATGAAAAGTTTTAAAGTGTCAAATGATTCAAAGTAAATGTCAAAATATTGACATAGAATTTGTGTATTTTAATTTGAGTCATCAGAGAAAGTTTGGCTTTTAAATTGAACTTTTCTCATTGACAAATTTAAAAAATATATTAATTATACTTTAAGTTCTGGGGTACATACGCAGAATGTGCAGGATTGTTACATAGGTATACATGTGTCATGGTGGTTTGCTGCATCCATCACCCCATCATCTACATTAGGTATTTCTCCTAATGCTGTCCCTTGCCAATCCCCCCAATCCCTGCTTTCCCTCCCTAGCCTACCACCCTCCAACATGCCCCAGTGTGTGATATTCCCCTCCCACTTATGAGTAAGATCATCAGTGTTTGGTTTTCTGTTCTTGTGTCAGGTTGCTGAGAATGATGGTTTCCAGCTTCATCCCTGTCCCTGTGAAGGATATAAACTCATCCTTTTTTATGACTGCATAGTATTCCATGGCGTATATGTGCCACATTTTCTTTATCCAGTCTATCATTGGTGGGCATTTGGGTTGGTTCCAAATCTTCACTATTGTGAACAGTGCCACAGTGAATATATGTGTGCATGTATCTTTATAATAGAATGATTTATAATCTTTTGGGTATTTACCCAGTAATAGGATTGCTGGTTCAAATGATATTTCTAGTTCTAGATCATTGAGGAATCACCACACTATCTTCCACAATGGCGGAACTAATTTCACACCCACCAACAGTGTAAAAGTGTTCCTATTTCTCCACATCCTCTCCAGCATCTGTCTCCTGATTTTTTAATGGTCGCCATTCTAACTGGTGTGAGATGGTGTCTCAATGTGGTTTTGATTTGCATTTCTTTAATGACCAGTGATGATGAGATTTTTTTTCATGTTTGTTGGCTGTATAAATGTCTTCTGAAAACTGTCTGTTCATATGCTTCAGCCACTTTTTGATGGGATTGTTTGTTTTTTTTTCTTGTAAATTTGTTTAAGTCCTTTGTAGATTCTGGATATTAGCCCTTTGTCAGTTGGTTGACAGTTCACTCTAATGATAGTTTCATTTGCTGTGCAGAAGCTCTTAAGTTCAATTAGATCTCATTTGTCTATTTTGGCTTTTGTTGCCATTACTTTTGGTATATTAGTCATGAAGTTCTTGCCCATGGCTATGTCCTTAATGGTACTGCCTGGGTTTTCTTCTAGGGATTTTATGGTGTTAGGTCTTGTGTTTAAATTTTTAATCCATCTGGAGTTAATTTTTTATAAGGTGCAAGGAAGGAATCCAGTTTCAGCTTTCTGCATGTGGCTAGCCAGTTTCCCAATACCATTCATTAAATATGGAATAATTTCCCCATTGCTTGTTTTTGTCAGGATTGTTAAAGATCAGATGGTTGTAGATGTATGGCATTATTTCTGAGGCCTCTATATGGTTCCATTGGTCTGTATTTCTGTGTTGGTACCAGCACCATGCTGTTTTGATTACTGTAGGCTTGTGGTATAGTTTGAAGTCAAATAATGTGGTGTCTCTAGCTTTTTTTTTTTTTTTTTTTTTCCTTAGAATTGTCTTGGCTACTCAGGCTTTCTTTTTTGGTTTCATATGAAGTTTAAGGCGTTTTTTCCAATTCAGTGAAGAAAATCAATGGCATCTTGATGGGAATAACATTGAATCTATAAATTACTTCGGGCAGTATGGTCATTTTCACAATATTGAATCTTTCTAACCATGAGCATGGAATGTTTTTCCATATGCTTGTGTCCTCTCTCATTTCCTTGAGCATAATTATGTGGATATTTTCTTTGGTTCTGTTTATGCGATGGATTACATTTGTTGATTTGCCTATGTTGAACCAGCCTCACATCCCAGAGATCAAGCTGACTTGGTGGTGATGGATAAGATTTTTGATGTGCTGTTGGATTCGGTTTGCCAGTATTTTATTGAGGATTTTTGCATCCATGCTTATCATGGATATTGGCCTGAAATTTCCTTTTTCAGTTGTATCTCTGCCAGGTTTTGGTATCAGGATGATGCTGGCATCATGAAATGAGTTAGGGAGGATTCTGTCTTTTTATACTGTTTGGAATAGTTTCAGAAGGAATGGTACCAGATCCTCTTTGTACCTCTGTACAATTCGGCCATGAACTTGCCTGGTCCTGGACTTTTTTTGGTTGCCAGGCTCTTAATTGCTGCCTCAATTTCAGACTTTGTTATTGATCTATTCAGGGATTCAACTTCTTCCTGGTTTATTCTTAGGAGGGTGTAAGTGTCTAGGAATTTATCCATTTCTTCTAGATTTACTAGTTTATTTGCATGGAGGTGTTTGTAGTAATATCTGATGGTGGTTTGTATTTCTGTGAGATCAGTGGTGACATCCCCTTTATCATTTTTTATTACATCTATTTGATTCTTCTCTCTTTTCTTTTTTATTAGTCTGGCTAGCAGTCAATCTATTTTGTTGATCTTTTCATAATACCTGCTGCTGGGTTTATTGATTTTTTTAGGGTCTTTTTCTGTCTCTATCTTTTTCAGTTTTGCTCTGATCTTATTTATTGTCTCCTGCTGGCTTTTGAATTTGTTTGATCTTGCTCCTTCAGTTCTTTTAATCGTGATGTTAAGGTGTTGATTTTAGATCTTTCCTTGCTTCTCTTATGGACATTTAGTGCTACAAATTTCCCTCTAGACACTGCTTTCAATGTATCCCAGAGCTTCTGGTACATTGCGTCTTTGTTCTCATTGGTTTTGAAGAACATCTTTATTTCTGCCTTCAATTCAGTATTTATCCAGTAGCCATTCAGAAGCAAGTTTTTCAGTTTCCATGTAGTTGTGTGGTTTTGAGTGTGTTTCTTAATCCTGACTTCTATTTTGAATGTGCTGGGGTCTGAAAAACAGTTTGTTATGATTTCTGTCCTTTTGCATTTGCTGAGGAGTATTTTACTTCCAATTATGTGGTCAATTTTACAATAAGTGTGATGTGGCACTGAGAAAAAAATGTACATTCTGTGGATTTGGGGTGGAGAGTTCTGTAGATGTCTATTAGGTCCACTTGATCCAGATCTGAGTTTAAGTCCTGGATATCCTTGTTAATTTTCTGTCTCATTGATTTGCCTAATATTAACAGTGGAGTGTTAAGGTCTCCCACTAATATTGTGTGGAAGTCTAAGTCTCTTTGTAGGTCATTAAGAACTTGCTTTATGTATCTGGGTGCTCCTGTATTGGGTGCATATATATTTAGGGTAGTTAGTTCTTCTTGTTGCATTGATCCCTTTACCATTACATAATGCCCTTCTTTGTCTCTGTTGATCTTTGTTGGTTTAAAGTCTGTTTTATCAGAGATGAGGATTACCACCCCTGCTTTTTTATTTTTCCTCTCCATTTGCTTGGTAAATCTTCCTCCATCCCCTTACTTTTAGCCTATGTCTGTTTTTGCACATGAGATGGGTCTCCTGAATATAGCACACCAATGGGTCTTGACGTTTTATCCAATTTGACAGTGTGTATATTTTGATTGGGGCATTTAGCCCATTTCCATTTAAGATTAATATTGTTATATGTGAATTGCTCCTGCCATTTTGATGCTAGCTGGTTGTTTTGCCCATTAGTTGCAGTTTCTTCATAGTGATGATGGTCTTTACAATTTGGTATGTTGTTGCAGTGGCTGGTACTGGTTCTTCCATTCCATGTTTAGCGCTTCCTTCAGGAGGTCTTGTAAGGCAGGCCTGGTGTGATGAAATCTCTCAGCAGTTGCTTGTCCATAAAGGATTTTATTTCTCCTTCACTTACGAAGCTTATTTTTACTGGATATAAAATTCTGGGTTGAAAATTATTTTCTTTATGGATGTTGAATATTGACTCCCACCCTCTTCTGGCTTGTAGGATTTCTGCCAAGAGATCCCACTGTGAGTCTGATGGGCTTCCCTTTGTGGGTGACCTAACCTTTTTCTCTGGCTGCCCTTAGCATTTCTTCCTTCATTTCAACCCTGGTGAATCTGTGGATTATGTACCTTGGGGTTGCTCATCTCAAGGAATTTCTTTGTGGTGCTCTCTGTATTTCCTGAATTTGAATGTTGGCCTTCCTTGCTATGTTCAGGATATTCTCCTGGATTATATCCTAAAAAGTGTTTTCCAACTTGGTTTCGTTCTCCCCATCACTTTCAGGTACACCAATCAAATGTAGATTTGGTCTTTGCACATAATCCCATATTTCTTAGAGGCTTTGTTCATTTCTTTTCACACTTTTTTCTCTAATCTTGCCTTATCACTTTATTTCATTGAGTTGGTCTTCAATCTTTGATGTTCTTTCTCCCACTTAATCAATTCAGCTATTGAAATGCTAACTGGAATAACCAGCGTAGAGAAGAACATAAACAATTTAATGGAGCTGACAGATATTTTTAAAGTAGAAATGGAAGGTCAGATGAGAAAATTAATTTCTATCATGCAGAGAAAATATGTCTTTTTAAATTTTTTACTTTTTAAATTTTAACTTTCTGCAGGTATGTAGTAAGTGTATATATTTACAAGGCACATGAGATATATTGATGCAATATGAAATAATCTCATCATAGCAAATAAGATATTTGTCCCTTAAGCATTTATCTTTTGTGTTATGAATAATCCAATTACACTCTTAGTTCTCAAACAGGCATATGAGAACGTGCTCAACATCATGAGCCATTTTGAGAGCTGTTAGAAAGACTGTGAAAATGCAATGTGAAAATTATCGCCTCTAAGTTCCTCAAAAGGAATTGTGTCATGGTGAGTAACATGTCTCATAGATAGTTACTTTGCTTCTACTCTACTCTTTTGTCTCCTAATGTTTCCCACCCAGTAGCCAGAATAATCTTTTGAAATAAAGGTCCAATTGTGACACTTCCTTGATTAAGATTTTTACCTGGCTTCTCGTTATTTTAAGAATAAAATCTTAGTCTGTTATTTGGTCTACAGACCCCACATTGTTAGACACTGGCAAGCTCTTTTCTTAACACTTTTCCCCTGCACATTGCCTTCTAGATACCTTCTATTTTCTTTAAGCTCCCAAAACCATTCTCATCACAGCACCTTACACATTTTGTCCCCTCTTTCCAGCTCTTGGAGTACTGTTTCTTGCTACTACCAAAGGCACACTTTTTTCCCTTTTTGAGCCTTCCTTCTAAGTGTTACCTCTAAGAGAGGCTTTTACTGGCCACACTGTGATGGAACCTCTAGCATTTTTTCTATTTTCTGCACTTATTTGGCTATTTGATTCCTAGAATTTTAAAATACATTACATATCTCATAAAATAAACATTTAAATATTAAATATAAAACATAAATATACATACACCAAGTGAATAGCTAAAAAATGTAAGATCATTTTGAGCATTATCTTAGTGAAGATACTAATTTTACCTACTGCTCAGATCATGGTATAAAATATCACATCCTGCCTAGAATAACTCTTTTTTTCGGACCCATTTAGTAACTACTTTTGTCCTTCAATTAAGTATTATGCTGACTTTGAACAATATACATTAATTTTGCTTGTTTATGTAGTTGAATTATATAATATGTACTCATTAGTGTTTTTTCTTTTAATGTAGCAGTTGTTTGGTAATTCCATTGCTGTGTAGCATTCTGTTGATTGATAAAGCATATATTACATCTTCATTTTATGATTAATAGACATTTGGGTTGCTAAATTTTTTCAACACTGATGATAATTCTGTTGTGAGCTTTCTTCTACATAGGATTAGATTTATATATTTATACACACCTGTTGTATATATAATTGAGAGTAGAATTGCTGAGATAAAAGTGTATGCATAATTATGATTTCTTTCTTGACTTTAATTTTTTTAAGTCTATTATTTTAATTCCCAAAATTTAAAGACATTTTAGTTATCATTTTTATAACCTCCCTTACTTTCACTATGGCTGGATCATGTAGTTTTTATAATATTGAATCTTTTTATATTTATTAAGTCAATTTATGGCTCACCACGTCACTTCAAATAACTATTAAATATTCAACATACTCTAGAAAAATGTGTCTTCAAGTTGATATATAAATGTATATATATGATACATGTATGTGTATTGTATATGTATATATGTGCATGCGTATGTATTATTTTACATTATAAGATTCCATTTGTTAATTGTATTCTTCAATTGTTTTATATCCTTGCTCATGATTTGCTTTTTTAAAAAAGTCTGTTTAGATTGAGTGAAAGTATTTGTATTATCTACCAAATACCAATAGTTTAAATCTACCACTGTATTTATATTTACTTTCTATTTGTCCAAGTTAGTTTGTGTTTCTTTTCAATTATTTCCTATCTTACTTAAAGATATTTTTTATCATTTGCTATCCTTCTATTTTCTTTCTGATAAAGTATCTTTAAAGTTTTCCTTTAGATGATACCCCCTTATACAAAACATTATTGATAGTAGTTATAAATGCTGAATTGATGGTAGCTGGACTGCAGAAGGCATTTTGCACATTGTTATCTTTGTGGTGTTAAGAAAATCAATTATCAAAAATTTAACTTAAAATTAAATTTTTTTGTGCTTCAAAGATCATTCTAATAAAAGTAAAATGTTAGTTCACCCAAAATGAGACAAAATATTTAAAAATTACATATCAAATATGACTTATAATATATAAATAGTTATTAAAACTTAAGACAAATAGCAAAGTTTAAAAATGTTCCAAGGATTGGAGTAGACATATTTTCACAGAAGATATATGAATGATTAATAAGCACATATAAAAATTCTCAACTTAGGCCGGGCGCAATGGCTCACGCCTATAATCCCAGCACTTTGGGAGGCCGAGGCGGGTGGATCACGAGGTCAAGAGATCGAGACCATCCTGGTCAGCATGGTGAAACCCCGTCTCTACTAAAAATACAAAAAATCAGCTGGGCATGGTGGCGCGTGCCTGTAATCCCAGCTACTCAGGAAGCTGAGGCAGGAGAATTGCCTGAACCCAGGACGCGGAGGTTGTGGTGAGCCGAGATCGCGCCATTGCACTCCAGCCTGGGTAACAAGAGCGAAACTCCGTCTCAAAAAAAAAAAAAAAAAAAAAAAAAATTCTCAACTTCTTCAGCTGTAATGAAAAGTGCAATCCAGGACCAGGATGAGAGATCATTTTATACCCACTGAGAAGGCTGCAACAAAAAGACAAACAGGTTTACATGTGGAGGAATTAGAACTGCTGGTGGTGGTGATGAATGGAACAAGTACTTTGGAAAATAGTATAACGGTTCTTCATAAACATACAGTTCCCACATGAGCCAGCAATTCCAATGATAGTATCAACCCAAAAGAAAAGAAAGCATGTTTATGAAATAAGCGTGTAGTAATGTTCATAAAAGTCACAATTGGAAACAATCAGAAAACCAATGAACTGTTAAGTAAACAAATAAAATATAACATATCCGTACTATAAAATATTATACTACTGTAAGGAGAACTGAAGTATTAAAACACACAACAACATGAATAAAACTAAAAACCATAAAAAAACACCAAAAAATTAGGCTAGGTGAAATGCCATTTACACAGCACTCTAAACTATATGATTCCATTTATATGAAATATCTAGAGAGAATAACCTATAGAGAAAGAAAACAAATTGGTGTTAGATTAGGACTAAGTGGTCATGTGAGATAACTTCTGGGTCATTGTAGTTTCTTTGATGTTGACAAAAATGTTCTAAAATTATGTAATGGTGATGGCTTCATGATTCATTAAACATTCTTAAATCTATTTGGATTTTATACCATAAACAGGTGGGTTTTATGCTATCAAAATTAAATCTCATTTTCAAGTGTGTTATAGTAAGTATAATAATAAAAAGTAATTTTCAGCAAGAAAATAGTCATATCCTGAGACATTTAAGGTGTTTAGTTAAAATATTTTATATTATTTCAAGTTTATTCTTCCTTTCTACTAATAATTCATTATGTAAAATTTTTAAGAAATGCATTGTTTGTATTATCTATATCAGTTTAAATGCATTTTTGTTTAGAAAATTGTTTCACTAACTGGTTATTCATTGGATATATGGGGTTCAAATACAATTTTAAAATAACTGATAAAAAATAAAAGATTTCAGATTGGTTAAATGATTTAAATTCTTTCAAAATTAGTCTCATAAAAAGGATGAAACTCACTCTCACTACTGACAAAAGAAGCTATCCATAAATACCACCTAGTGGAAAATATTGTTATACTCACAAAGGATCATTAATTACTGTCTTCAGTGCATTCAGCAAGTCTGTACTCGACATTGTGTTGAAGTCCACTCTAACGGCTGCACCCCTGGCCATCATGTGAGCAATGTTATCAGGTTGATCCGCAAACAATGGAAGGCCCACCATAGGGATCCCATGGTAGATCGCCTCATAGATGCCATTGGCTCCACCATGAGTTATGAAAGCTCTGGTTTTTGGATGACCTGGGATTGAATGAATTTTATCCAAATTATTTGTAGGAATAAAATGCGATAGACGCACAATGAAAGGTTCTGAAAGTGATGGTGTTTTCTGGATAACACATTGAACTAATTTGATATTACTTTTCAGAGTTCAGAGGAAAAACACGTACTTGTGCTAGATATGTAAGTGAAGACTATATGGTTGTGTAACTTCAGACTGCAAAAATTCATGCAAGATTTCCCGTTGGACTAATCAAAAAGTCCATTCTAGTTTTTAAAAAATGTGCAAAGAGCAAAACCAAAGAGATTGGCATGACATAAAGTGCTATTTTAAGTGCAGTCACAGAGTGTGATTTGTGAAGTGTGCAAGGCAGCAGGCAGTGGGTTAGTGGTGGTGCTAGGATTGAGAAAAGATAGGTCACACTTCATCGTAAAATGTATTATCATTTTATGATTAAGATTAGGAATTTAATCCTCTAGATAATGCAGAGTCACTGGTGATAGAGGAGCTATTATTTTTAGTGGCATTTGAAATAACCCTGCAGGAAAGAAAAAACAGGTGTAAAGTTGTAGAAACAAGAGACAAAGAGACAGCCCAGAAAGTATTGAAAAATTCTGTGAGATATAATAACACCTGAAATAAAGATTCCCTCTGATTATGACCATAAAGGATGCGAATGTATATCATAAAATGACAATATTTATAGCGTATTCTTCCCCCCTCGGACTGGAAAACAAATATAAAGAAGTTACATATGGCTTTTCCATAACAGATATTCAATAATCTTATTTCATGATGAAATATCAACACTCTAATGTGCTGTTACTAATATATTCAGTATTAGTATTTGTTCACCAGAGTTTTGCATTGTTCACCAAAGTCACCAGGATTGTCTACTCAGAGTCTTACCTAAAAGGTCATTCTGGGGTATCCACTTGTACAGTCGAGTATTGGGACCTAAGGCATCTGGTTTATTCCCATCAAATCTCCACAGAACCTGTTACAGTAAAGAAAATATCTTATTCCATGAATGGAACTCAAAAGGTATAGAATGTTAGAACTGTAAAAAGAGTAGGAATGAGATCAAGGGATGCTAGTAAATAAGAACTACTCAAAGAGTGATGTAAATAGAATACTCACACTTCATTGCTTAACTTTTATAATTAGTTAGGTATATAAGGAAATCATGACTTTCCAAAATAATACCTTAGACAAATGATATTATCATTGAAAAGTTCAAATATTTTAGAAACTGTTACACATTTTAAAAGAAGACCTATGTGCAGCCAACCATCATATCACAAAAAAGCTTAACATCACAGATCATTAGAGAAATGCAAATCAAAACCATAATGAGATAGCATCTTACACCAGTCAGAATGGCTATTATTAAAAACAAAAAATATGATGCTGGTGAGGTGGTATAGAAAAGGAATGCTTATACACTGCTGGTTGGAGTGTAAGTTAGTTCAATCATTGTGAAAGACAGTATGGTGATTCTTCAAAAATCTAGAGGCAAAAATACCATGAAACCCTGAAATCCCATTCCTGGGTATATGACCAAAGGACTTTAAATTATTTTTTTATAAAGACCTATGAACACATATGTTAATTGCAGTACTAATCACAATAGCAAGGACATGGAATCAACATAAATGCCCATCACATATGGATTGAATAAACAAAATATGGTACATACACACTATGGTATATTATGCTGCCATAAAAAGAAAACAAAATTATATATTTACAGGGAAATGGATACAGTTGGAGGCCATTATTTTTAGCAAACTAACTTCAGAATGGAAATCCAAATATGGCATGTTCTTACCTATAAATGGAAGCTAAAAGATGAGAACATGTGAACACACAGATGGGAACAATATACCGTCTATTAGAGGTGTATTAGAGTGTGGAGGATGGGAGGACAGAGAGGATCAGGAAAAATAATTTACGGATATTTTAGTCTTAATACCTGGGTGATGAAACAATCAGTACAACCAACTCTCATGACACAATGTAAAAAACCTGCATATGTACCCCGAACTTAAAATAGAAGTTAAAAATAAAAATTAAATTAATTTAATTTTAAAAACTAAAAATAATCTAAAAAATGTATAAAAAATATAGGTAGTCATTATAATTCTAGTGTAAAAAAACAGTAACAATTTAGTAATGACCTATAGTTTTATTTTATTTTATGTATTTTATATTAGTTTTCATCTTCCAAATTTAATTTTAATGTATTCATTTCTTTTTGAGTAATATGGAAAGTAGTTCACATCTATCTACTTGTCTATAGGTTCTTATATTAGAGCCGGTTGTCCTTTGATCAACAAAATAGCAGGTCTATAAAATAAGCAACTTACAATAAATAAATTAATGCTGCAAAGATAGTATGTATAACTCATTCGAATTACAAATTATCAAGCACTGCTTCCAAGAGAAATTTCAAGTGACAATTTTTGACACAAATTCAGAGTATTGTCAGTATTGCTGATTTGGGATTTTTTTTTGCATAGAAATGAGGAACCTGTTGGTATCATGAATAAAAATACAACTGTTGAATGAATTCAAAGTTGCATTTTGCTGAATTTGGTCAACTGATTATTAACACTTAGGCAATGTGCTACAAAGCTTTGACAATGGTGATTAATATGATCTGCTATAGTAAAAGACATTTTTATGTTTAAGTTGCTAATTTTGAAACTCTCAAGCAATCCTCAAACTGAACAATAATTTACAGTGTTTACTATATGCTGCATCAGAAATATTTATTAATATACTTAAAAAGTTTGTTCCTTGTGTTGGAGTAAAATACATTAGCAACATCTTCCAGACACCGTCTTTATAAAAGTAAAACTCCTAGATCCTGAAATGTACAATAGTAGAGTCTAGAATTTACACTTTTATTCACAGGATTGGAATTAATTCTCCTTACTACCCTACTCCCCACACGTTGCAGTTATTATTCCTAAATTAATGACATGCAATCATGTTATACTATCACATATCCTTAAATAGAATTTATACTGCATAATTACTAACAGAGCCAGTCTTCTCTATTTGTTGTCACATATTTTATATAAGCATGTGACTTAAAGTACAAATAGAAGTATGACATCCCATAATTGTAAACATTCACCAAGAGCTTGCTGAGTGCAATGAGTGATAGAGGTGGCCCAAGAGTCAGTCAAGTATTCTTCACTCATTACATACTGCTGGGATAGCTAAACTGTTTTGAAGGCAAATTATCATGTCTTACTTTTATTTCTACAAGGACACAGTTCTGGATATATATTTTTAGTTGAAAACACCTGAAAGTCATTCTAAAGACTACATTAAGCACCATTTTCACTTACCTGAAATATGTTGAGTTAAATTCAGCCGTTTGTATGACTGTTAATATCAGAAATTAAAATAATTGTTGGTCTCAATTTCCCTTTTGTGGATACTTGTGGAGTACTGAGTTCCCACTGATGCTAATAGGAACCGCTCACGCATACCAAGAATAGTAACTCCCGCAGGGTCACATGGAACCCGTTAAGTCTGACGCACAAATATTACTTTGGTCAGTGGATGCTATGCAAGCATGTTTAAGACTGTATTTGGGTATAAATAATCGTTCAGTCTAATCTTTAACATTCTTTCTCTGTGTATCACATATATAAATCAAAATTTTATAGGATAGGAGGTGAAAAGTCTCCAAACACTTTTTAAATACCATCCTCCATACAATTTACTGTCAGCATATTTACATAGGGAGTGTTCATACTTAAAACTTTTTAAAAATGCAACCACAATTTTCAAACTTCTCACAGTTTATCCAGGATTATCCTCGTTCTCATTTTCTGAATTTTGACCAGCTTCACATTTGTCAGAAGTTTCTATAATTGGATTATTTAAAACTTTGACAGCCTCTTTCAGTAGTTTTCCAAACCACTAAGGCACTTGATCTAACCTTTTGTGGGATCTTGGCAAGGGCTGATGCAATTACGTTGGCCCTTTCTTCTGTCATGGTACTGACCATTGACCCCAGAGAAAACACCACAATACCATTTTCTCCAGAGCTCTGGACAAACTCTTCCATTTCCTGTGAAAAAAGAATTAGTTCCATCAGAAAAGAGTATTAGTACAGAAGGTACTACTGAAAGAATTGGTACAAATTACTAAAGAGAGAAAATCAAGTATTCTGAGGAATTACTGGAGTAAATAATATTTTTTGATTGACTCACTCAGTTTCTTTGCAAGAAGATGTATGAGATAGGTGGCCTCTGCTAAGGATATTTGTGTAAATATGTGTGTGTGTGTGTGTGTGTGTGTGTATGTGTGTAAATGTGTGAGGGAGAAAAGAAATACAGCTGTTACATTGTAGTGAGAGAGATAATGTTAAAAAATATACCCAGATTCTTCACTTAAAATATTATACTTACTTATATAGGTTCTTGGAAAGTGGCACCACTTGACGTTAATTCTATATTGTTCTACTAAATCATTTGTGTTTATTTCAGGCATGTTTTCTGTAGAATTATTTTAGTTTGAAGCTGTTAGTGGTTTACTTCTCTAACTATGAGCAGTGAGGAAAAGTTACAGTTGGGATAATTTTACATCTACATTTATGTTACTCTACAATACTTTATAACTTCACTTAAAGTTTGTCAGAGTTTTCCAGTAGTTTTTCAAAAAATAAAATAAACAAACGCTGGGGGTTAAAAATCATTGACATTCTCGAGTCTGGCATTGTGATTTGGAATTTCTATGAATTATTCCTGAAAGTCTCACTTATAACACAGAATTATACAGTATATAGTTAGATAGCTGAATTATCATATTTTTCAGATTATTGTTTAGGTAGAACACCTATTGCCCTGAAATCACACTGTTAAATTGATGTGTTATTTATAACTGCATTGAGGAACTCTCATCATCACTGTGTTGTGTCTCAGAGGCAGCACTTGTATGTAATAAAAGAGGCCACCAGGCCTTCCCAAGTGGGAGATCTTGTCTCTCTTTTGAGTAGCTCATTCACACTACGTAACACTCCTGGTGAAGGTGTGCTTGGCTGCAATTGATTGAGAATTATTCTGACTTGCATTCCCCAACGTATGGCAATATTTAAATTTAAATACTTTCAGATTTAATCATTAGGGTAAAACTTTTTCTAATGGTTCTTAACAAAATAAAGAAAAAAGTCCAAATGTTAACTCCGTAGACCACATATTGCAGAGTGTTTTTAAAAATATGATTTTTAATCTTAACGTGAAAGTCATTGTATTACTCTAGGTAATAATTAGGGCATCTAGGCATCATGTGTGTTTGCAGTTACCTGTAGCTATGTTCAGTGTAACTGCTGTTCAGTGTTTTATCTCACTGACTTGATGCCCGGAGCCTTCTTTATCTGGTCAGGTTGGATAAATAATATCTCAGTAATTTTGTTAATAATATATCATAAATAATATCTCAGTAATTTTTAGAAAAATGTTATTTAAAAAGAATCTTTTCATACTTTTATAAAATTTCTTACATTAATCTTGTATTTTATAATGTTATCACAGAATAAGAAACAACCAGTTTATATGAGTGATGAATCTGTAAACAGGTTAGATACTCTCAACTATAATACTATGTTGATAGTCTTCTGTGATAACATTATAAAATACAAGATTAATGTAAGAAATTTTATAAAAGTATGAAAAGATTCTTTTTAAATAACATTTTTCTAAAATTACTGAGATATTATTTATGTAAAATATGTATGTTTTCGTCATGGCTTATGTACTATTTATACAGTTCAATGTAAACATGTGACATTTATTAGGAAATTCTAATCTTACTATATATACATTATCCTCCTGCAGAAAATTGTCATCTTGTTGTATTTATCATTTTCTAACTCACTTTATTTGTATTATGACTGACAGTGTAATTGAAGATTTCATTGATAAAATCATTGTATTGCTATTATATGCACATATTATAAGTTTTTAATCATTCCTTCATTTAAGATGTTTGATTACTTCCAATGTTAATTTTATGAATATTTTCCATAACGTTGAATAGGTACATCTTGATTAATTTTTCTCTTTGATTTCATGTGAATATATTATAAAACTAATAGCAATATGCGTTTTTAAAACACCAGATACATTTTGTCAAGTGTCTATTCTCTTAAAATATATAGAAATTATCTACCAATACTGTAACACCCTACGTCTTTCAATAATTTTGCCAAGAATTAGGCTTTGGATTCTGCACCAGAGTTTAGTGACTTCAGTTAATTCCAGCTTCAAGCAAACCTCGGATGTTAACAATGATTGTCAGTCTAATATTTATTCAAATATATCAACACTTTTAAGGCCAACATAAAGACAAATATTTGCCTCTTGTGCTGAAGTAGCCAACTTTTAAACAATAAACAGACTGAGTGAAACACTAAAAAAAAAAAAGAAAATGAAATTATCTGGTAATCTAATATTTCATTGAAAAGAAAGCAATTTGGGTTAGCAATTATTTTACATAATAAATAATTAAAGAACCGGTTTCACAACCATTGGCTTGCATTCAAATCTTTCTGCGTGTTAGAAACAACAGTTAGTAATTATCACTATTGTACTACTAGTCAACCTTTTACTTGTCCTTCTATACCTCTTACTCTCTTTTTTCTCGTACTGCCACTATCAGTTTCCCTTAGTGTGAATGGGGAAATCTTTCAAAAGTAGGATGTGGTGGCATAGATTTTTCATAGGTCTTACCTCAGTTTTTGTCTCTAAAGAAAGTTACCATATAAAGCCCATGTAATTTCCATTCAACATAGATATTGAGTTTTAACAATGGAATAAAATCTCAGTTTTATGTCGACAAAAATGATGTTTTAAGAGATTATATAATAATGTAATAAAGAATGCCTGCTTTGTACGTATGTCTTAAAAGCATGATATTAACTTAAAATCTATGAAGTTCTTGTGTTCCTTCATAAAGAACATAATCATATATGCTGACAGAATTGGTTTTGGTATTGAAACAAAGAGCACTATTCAGATACAAGTGGTGAGATTATTTGGTCTTTATCATACATGCATTGTTCATTTTCTCTGTGCTTCTCTGTCAGGAAGCTATGATGTTGAGACAAGTCTCCCAAGGAAGCTTTGCTGAGTTGCTTGTTATAAGGCAGAAATCACCTGCTCTTACAGGGTATGTTTATGCTCTAAAATGTAAACCTCCAGGATCTGAATGCAGAATGATTTAAATGCTTTAAGAAGATCCAGTGAACACTGGGTTTGCCTACAAATATTAAAGGCACACATTTATATTGTTGAGGAAGTGTTTTAAGCTGGAATACTGGTGAAGATCCTTATTACTTATGGTAAAATTTTAGAATTTCAGTTAGCTCGTCTTACTGCCAAAACTGATATGTTTACTTTTAATCAAGCCCACAGGATATCTGTTATCTATGACTTTGCAAGAGAATATAAGCTTGATGTGCTGAACAATCTGCTTCTATTAAATGAAGAATGGTATCTCAAGTGATTTGCACATTTTAAGTAATTAGTGGTGTTACCAATAATAACAGAAGAACCATAATTGCAAAATTAATATTTCTGAGTCCCTGACTATATTTTAGTATTTTGTGTTTTGTCCATGTTAGTATTTTTTCCACACAACACTATATGAAATTGGCACTAGTTCTGTAAATGTAGACATAATTATTTCTATCAACATTCTAATCCACTTTTCTGTGATCTGCTACCTGAATCTATGCAAAATTTCTTGAATGGTCGGCTCATAACAGCCTGGCCCTTCTGCAATTTAATCCACTGAATATCTTGGAAGTATATCCTTAAAAAGAGACTCTTTTGATATATCTTTATTTCTTAATTATTTTTAGTAGTTTTTCAATGTGCTTAGTAAATATTTCAACTCCTAATAGGTATCTGGCTCTAATTTGCCTCTCAGCATCATCTGATTCTTAGCCTCTCCCTGCAAACTGAACTTGGAGACTTGAGAACTGACCTGACCACTTTACCTGCTTTTGTTTTTTTGTCTGTCTCTCCCTGTCATTTTTCTAACTATTCCTGCATATTGTTGAGCTCTCAGCTTACTAATCAGTGACTCCAGGTTACTTTCTATTATCTCTACTGATGCTTTCTTGGCATTGGGTTTTTCCTTGAGATAATAGTTTTTATAAAATTTTTATTACTTTCTTATATTCTAGATTTTGAAGGAGAATGTAAGGTATGTTGGAACAGAAACTGTGTCTATTTATTTTCTGTGAAAATGCTGCGCTTACCTGTGTCTTGTGCTAATCTCTTTATAAATATCATTTGAATAAATGAGCAATACCTTCTTAGGTGTTGTGTAATCAAGGCTTTAATTTAACCAACACTATTTTCAAAGTTTCTTTAGTATTCCTTTCTATTTGTAATATTCATGAAACTCACATAATTGTGATAGTATCAACATGTACGTGAGCTTCTAATTGATATCTGCTTTACCCCACCCACTTCACAGCTTTCTTTCAGTGTAAGTCAAACACTGAATGAAAACTATAGAATCATTTCTACTGAAAATTCAAAGCCAACAAAATAAAACCAATGAAAGTATGTTTACCCTAGGTAGGGGTTTGGCAGGTTTGCAGTGGAGTCCTCCGACATAAACAATATTTGGTAATAGTGGATGAGGAAATTGAAAATTCCAGGAGTTTCGAATGAGCCATATGTCGGCTTTCCCCATTGTCTCAAATAATGTAGTGGGTTTTCCTGATAGGAATAAAGAAAAGTAAAGGTGAATGACACAAGATAATTACTTTAGGTAACTTTCTGAAAGGGGTTAGAATAATGTAGACAAAAATGTAGGCAAAGCATCTGTGCTTTGAAAAAATATACATATATTTATACATAGGCATCATTTATTTTTTATTATATATTTTGTCCATGTATAGTTATAAGAAAGGCAAAGTGGTAGGAGAATTGTGAGGTAAGCTACATCTCTAATGTCACATCAGTATTCTCACAATCATAAACAATTATTAAAATAAGTCATAGAGAATGAAATATCAATTTAGTTTCTCCTTAAAGCTTCAATAGTAGCATACAGACATTTAGACAACTCTTTGAGGTCCATAATCAATTAATTTTACTGTACCCATAAAAGTAATTTTCTAAGAAATAGTCTAGTTTGCACAAATCATTAAGCTAATCCTTTTATCTTTGGTTCTTCAACTGAAATGTGGAATATTTTGAGAGTATGGCTGAAATACTTGTACCAACTACTACTTTGGATTCAAGCTAAGATCTTAATAACATTATTTTTTTAAGGAAACATATTGGTAAATTATAGAAGGAAATTTTTGAGAAATTATTGAAATATATATTTGTACTCAACTTTAATGTTTCGTATTTTTTATTAAAGAGACATAGTTTCAAAAGAAAACTATATAGATATAACAACCTTTGCACCTCAACAAGATGATAGGACTTTAAATGAATGATTTCCAATTCTTTAGTGAAGAAGTATAGAAACATTAGAAACTTTAAATTACCCTTATTGATTTTTGCTTCTGAGATACAGACATTTCTGTATCTCAACTTTTTTTCTCTCAGCTCTGAAGGAAACCTTCTGGTAACAAGGGAACATCTTTAAATTTCTAAATAAGAAAACTGAGGTTTACAAGAAGAAACAATTTCTGCAGTTATATAGATAGTTGTAGAAAAATGTATAACAATTCCTTCTAAATCTGTGTGTTCAGTGTTACTTGATGGATTTTACTGTTTCTAAGATGTGAAACAGTGTATAGTAAAACAGATGTGTAATTGCTTAAAGTCTTAGGTGAACTAATATGTAGGTTTATGATTTTCTGTGGTGCTCTATATGGGTGATGACCACAGGGTTTTAACCGATTCTATAATTTAAACTTTTTTATGATATTTGTGAAATTGATAGATCATCCTGTATTTTCATTTCATAAATTCACTTACCAAAAACCCCACTACCCTGATTTTATGGCTTTACATAAGCTCTGCTTCAAAGACACAAATAAGTTAGATCTTGATACCGAATGGAAAAATTACTTACCTAGAACTTCACTATAAAACTGATCCCACTTCTTCATATCAAATATTTGGAACCAAAAGTCAAAATAAAGCATATAGATCATATTTTTTACCCTCTCCATGAAAGTCATTTGATCACTTAATTCTGACATAACAACAGGTACGTAGGAAGGAGGAAATGGAAATCCTCCACTATGCTTTTCAATAGCGTAGCCAGGAGAGAAGCAGAGACTGTATACAAAGGGTATGTTTAGTAGCTCAGCCAGCAGCTCACTGCCGGGAAAAATAGCATCTGCAAAAACGACGTCAAATCTTGACTCTTGTAATTTTTTCATTAATTTCTTATTTGAGAATAAATCTTTACAGGTATTTATATTTATGTCACTAAATATCCACATCATTTCTTGTACTTGTGAAAAATATGACCAAAATGTATCTTTTGGAAGGTCTGACCATTTCTTAACCTGTTGCATGATGATATTGTCCATCTCAGTTTTAGTTAAAGATGTAGGAAAAACTTCAAGTTTAAGAGTGGATGAGTTGGTGGGATCAAAAAGAATGGAAGCTGCAGACGCCAGTACAGTCACCTCATGACCTCTCTGAACAAGCTCATTCAGGATAATCTTCATATTCATCCAATGGCTGTATTCTGCAGCCCACACCAGCACCTTTCCACAATTCCCAGAGCTAAAGTAAAAGCTCAGTTGTATTAGCAGAAGTACGGAAGTCCATTTCACAGACATCCTGGTGCAATGCAATACTTGTTTTCCAATCGCTGTTTCTTTCTGTCATTTCTCATGGTTGTATCCAAAGATAAATTAGTCAAGAAGTTAAAATGTAACCCTAATAGTTCAAAGTACATACATTATCAATTAATCAACAGTCTGAGCACGTGGATGGCAAGGAGGCATATGAATGCAAATGACCTATGTACAAAGGTATGTTTAAGGTCTCTTTTATGTTTATAGGTGCTGTCCCTCAGCTAATATAAATGATCTTGTATGGAGAAGCCACCTGTCTAAAATAATACATTTTAGAAGAGTGTCCAGAACAGTAGCAGCGAGAGGCTCATGTTTCTGCAGTCCATTTGACACAAATAAAAGATAAAATAACTAAACGTGGTTCAAAGATATTTTGTAAACTTTGTTGACATATAATTTATGTATCATACAATTTATCAATTATTGCATAAAATTTAATGTTCCATTGTATATTTACAGAATTGTGCACCTACCATAACAATCAGTTTGAGAGCCCTTATATCACCCCAAAATAAGCCCAATAGAATTCAGCCATTTTCTCTCCACCCCTAGTTTCTGCATTTCCCCTATAGATTTGCCTATTCTGGACAATTTTTTAAATACATGGAATCAGATAGCATGTGATATTTTGTGACTGTCTTTATTATTATTATTATTATTATTACTATTATACTTTACTGGGGTACATGTGCAGATTGTGCAGGTTTGTTACATAGGTATACACGTACCATGGTGGTTTGCTGCACCCAACAACCTGTCATCTACATTAGGTATTTCTCCTAATGCTATCCTTCCCCTACCTGCACACTCCTACAGGCCTGTGTGTGAGGCTCCCCTCCCTGTGTCCATGTGTTCTCATTGTTCAATTCCCACTTATGAATGAGAATATGTGGTGTTTGGTTTTCTGTTCTTGTGTTAGTTTGCTGAGAACGATGGTTTCCAGCTTCAGCCATGTCCCTGCAAAGGACATGAACTCATTATTTTTTTATGGCTGCATAATATTCCATAGTATATATGTGCCACGCTTTCTTTATCCAGTCTATCATTGATGGGCATTTGGGTTGGTTCCAAGTCTTTGAGATTGTGAACAGTGTGGCAATAAACATACGTGTGCATGTGCCTTTATAGTAGAATGATTTATAATCCTTTGGATATATATGCAGTAATGGGATTGCTGGGTCAAATGGTATCTCTAGTTTAGATCCTTGAAGAATGTTTGTTGGCTGCATAAATGTCTTCTTTGGAGAAGTATCTGTTCATATCCTTCACCCACTTTTTAATGAGGTTGCTTGTTTTTTTCTTGCAAATTTGTTTAAGTTCTTTTTAGATCCTGGATATTAGCCGTTTGTCAGATGGATAGATGTGTGACATTATTTCTGAGACCTCTGTTCTGTTCTATTTGTCTATATGTTTGTTTTGGTACCAGTACTATGCTATTTTTGTTACTGTAGGTTTGTAGTATAAAAGACCTAGAAATACAACATACACAGGATGTGAAAGGCCTCTTAAAGCAGAACTACAAACCACTGCTCAAGGAAATAAGAGAGAACACAACTAGATGGATAAACATCCCATGCTCATGGTTAGAAAGAATCAATATTGTGAAAATGGCCATACTCTCCAAAGTAATTTATAGATCCAATGCTATTCCCATCAAGCTACCATCAACTTTCTTCACAGAATTGGAAAAAAAAAACCTGCTTTAAATTTCATATGAAACCAAAAAAGAGCCCATATAGCCAAGACAATTCTAAGTAAAAATAACAAAGCTAGAGGCATCACCCTACCTGACTTCAAACTATATTACAAGGCTATGGTGCCTGGCTTCTTTTATGTAGCATAATATTTTAAACCTTAATTTATTATATAACATATACTTGTTGATTCTTACAGCCATCATGCAAGATGTTGAGAGTTTCAAGATGATACTGTCTTTATAAACTTTGTTAAAATAATCAAAGATAAAGGGAGAAGAAGAAAAAAGTAAACTAGCTTGTAGTACATTCAGCATTAATCATTAGGTTAGCTTGCTCTCTGACTCACTTCCTCAGTGTTATTTGGCTACTGTCCTAGAATTATGCAGACTTGTTACAAGATTATAGTTCCTCTTAACTGTTCTGTAGATAATAACTAACATTATAAAAGGATCAGTTTTCCTCTTGAGGTATTCCTTCAGGTCCAGCACACTGATAAATCTACTGACTCAGCTGGTCTGAAGGACCTCACTGATGCCAGCTAATATGAAGGACTTCACTGATGCCAGCTGGAGAACAGTTGGCAGATTCAGTAAAACGAAATTCTGAAAGGAATTTCTATTTTTTAAATAAAAGAATTAAAAGTATTGTTTGAGATATACAACACTTTTCATTTCTTTTTCACCATCTATCAAAATATAGTTCTTTGAACCTATTTTAATAGAAATTGCAAACATCTTGTTGAAATGTTCAAGGTGTCACATGTTGTAGTGATTCTTTCCTAGAGTACTTTGTGATTACATATTTTTCCCTAGAAAAATAATCTTTCATAGAGATAATATTTTAAGTAGTATTTGGACAGGTTTTTCAAAAATGTGGAATACCTACATAAGTTTATTGAAATATTAAAAGAGTAACAATTTTCGAGAGGTAAAAACATGATATGTGTTGAAAGAACACATGTTGATAGTAAGCATAATTTCAGATGGGGAGTGTTGTAGACATGAAAAAAACTGTGCATATGGGCATGTATTTATTCCTTAAAATTCCTCGTGGAGATTAGATTTCCCTGAGAAAGAGAAGTTTCTACATTTCTATGTAAATGATTTTTAAAAATGTATTGAGTTATCTTCATTACATATTGACACATTGTAATTGTGTATACTTATGGAATATATAGTGGTGATATGACTTTATGTGCTTATATTTGGTGTATAAAGAAAAATAAAGTCTTCAAGATAAAATTCATAGGCTTAGATATGAATTTGCAGCATGAGTTGAAGAAAACTAAATAGTTCCAAATAATAAAAGTTGTGTTCATAAAATTTGAGCATATGAATGACTCAAGGCTAGTGCCCAATATTGATATGATTATATGATTAATATGCTAAATTTATATAATTATCTTATACTCACTCTAACAGACTCATAAGAGTTGGTCACTAATTTTCAAGTTTTTTCCTTAGCTGGTTGCTATAACATTAATTTTATTAGACATAATGGGGTGATTTACATTACCAAAATTGGCAAAGTGTTATAAAATACTTTTTCTTTTTTATTTTATTTACTGAAGAAGTAGCTGCTAAACATTAATAGCACATCACTAGCTACTAAAATGCAGAAAACAGAGTCCATATGTAGAGTAAAAGTAGATTCTAAGATTTATCAAGTAGGATAACTCAAAGAAAGTAGCCTTTTATGAGTTTTCTGTTGCTACATGACAAACTACCCAATCTTTTGTATGTTAAAAAAAAACCAAAAAACAAAAAGCCTGTTTAGCTCATGGTTTCATGGTTCTTCTCACAATTTTGATCTAGGGTAGCAGAGCTGGTCTCAGCAGGTCTTGCCCATGTTCATGTGCATATAAAACTCTAGGAACCTGGCTGATCCTAAAAGCCATTAGCATGCTTTACAGTTGACTGACCCACGTCTTTGTAGTTGGCTATTATGTGGGTGTGTGTCTCTCATCATCACAATGCATAAGCGTAGTACAAGTGCCAAGTAATAAAATATACTAGGAAAGTCTCATGCACTAAAGTAAATAACATTAAATATGCTATATTTATAGAATAGATGTATGATTGTGCACCATAGGTCCTACTGGAAACAATTTTTAAAATTCTCAAACTGCCACTTTCAATTTAAGACTTTACTGAGCTATATAATCAAAAGAAATTTAGAAATTTTTTGCATGAAATATATATATTTTGCAAAAAGCATCTATACATGTTAAATAACATAAAGAGTGTTTTAATAGGCCCCAAATTTTTAGGACATTCCAGTTTACATCTTTTCTGCTTGAGTCACTTTAATGATGGCTCAAAAATTGGGTAATTTTAACATTCCATGTGAAACTTTATAATAAATTATTTATGAATATATTTTACATACAAATGATTTTATATAAAAACTTTAAAAACAGTAAATTAAAGATAATTTCTGATATTAGAGATTACCAAAGTGTTAGTTCCTGCCTTCTTTATACTTAATATGTCAATTTGTTTCATACATATTAGTTATGCCCTTTTCACATATATCTTTATGTTTCTAAAATTTACATTGGTGTTTTATTTTCATCATTATTCCCAAATAATAACACTCTCACTTAATTTCACTTTTGTATACTCAATTTTTACTAGTTACTCTGGTTATATGCAATTCATGTAAAGTATGTAAAATCAAATCCACACTTCCCATTTGTCACACTTTATGTAGAAATTAGGTCATGTTCTCAATCTTTGCATAAGGAGTGTGTGATGATACACTTAAACTCTGGCAATTTATGTTATAGCAATATATTAATCCAATTGTTTATTATAATCCAATTGTGATTATGAAGTAACATGAGGTCCTATAATATGCCTTTTAAAGATTTCTAATTATGGCATGATGACAAATTCTAACTCTAGTCAAGTGAAAATATTTTCATTACACAGTAAATTTTGTGAAAAAAAAGTTTAGCTGCTTATAACATAGATCTCACCTTATTTTGAGAGCTCAATAGCAGGCTAAATATAATCTCTAAAAATACTTGGTGTGAAAATTAAAGAGAATAGTGTACAGGAACTAAGGAAAGAAAAGCTTTTTATTAGTTCAAAAAATATGATGTGGACTAAGAAATATGAGGTTAACATAATAAATGAAAAAAGAAAAAGCAAAAATTTTATCAGAGTAGACATAATTCAGGTCAAAGTATTAATTGAGAAAATGAAAAACTTCATATTTTTAAATAAACACAACAAAAAATAAATGTGTATTAATTATACATATGAACCAATATCTACATTTTTAGAGTGCTCTAAAGCTTCTCACATTTTTTAAAACAAAACTTCTCACATTTTCAAAAATAAAACTGGTTTCTTTGGGAATAGATTTGGAGCTATGTGTTTATGGCCTGACTCTCCCTGTGCAGCATGTCTTAACTTTGGCTATAGAGGTGGGGGCAGAGACAGCAACACATTTCTCTCTATCCCATTACTGGGTATATAATGAAATGATCATAAATTATTCTATTATGAAGACACAAGCACACATATGTTTTTTGTGGTACTGTTTACAATAGCAAAGGCTTGGAACCAACCCAAATGCACATCAATGATAGACTGGTTAGAGAAAATGTGGCACCTATACAACATGGAATACCATGCAGCCACAAAAAAAGGATGAGTTGATGTCCTTCGCAGAGACATGGATGCAGCTGGAAACCATCATTCTCAGCATATTGACACAGGTACAGAAAACCAAACACTGCATGTTCTCACTCATAAGTGGGTGTTGAACAATTAGAACACATGAACACAGGGAGGGGAACATCACACACCGGCGACCGTCACTTGGGGGGGACTAGGGGAGGAATAGCAGGTGGTGGGGGGTAGGAGATGGATAGGATTAGGAGAAATTTCTAACATAGATTACAGAGAGATGGATGCAGCAAACCACCATGGCAGGTGTATACTTATGTAACAAACCTGCACGTTCTGTACAGGTACCTCAGAACCTAAAGTACAATAAAAATATAGAAAGAGTAAGACTCTGGCCTTCATTCTTAGTTATTCCCTCCCATCATGGCAACTCCATCCTATGAATGAGCTGGTGGCATAATTATTTGGTACTCAGGATTCTCTGTGCCATTCTTGAGTTAAACCTCTGAGTTATGACTGTGGCTGGATAAAAGATGGGAGAAACTTCTTAGCCACATTGCCTGGTATTTAGCTCCTGTAGCATATGCCGCACAGGGCGTAGGTAAGAGATTCTGAGAGACATCTCCTCTCAACAGCATACCCTGTGCCTCAACTGGGAGCTTTAGAGATTGGGAGCCGTGTGGTGGTGTCAGCATCTCCCTGGAGCAAAGGGAATCTCTATCATTGTGAATTAGGAGGATGGGCAAGTAAGCATGTTGTGGTTTAAATGCCAAAGACTCTCACTATTTTCCCCACAGATTAGCGAATTTTCTTCATCAGATGTTACTTTATTTGTTGTATTCATTCAGGGTTATTTCTAGAGACATCAAATGGTTGTTTTAAAACACAATTTTCGCTAGTTATTACTGTTTCACTTGAAATTTAGTTCACGGAATTTCTAATGCTACCATCTGAGAAGGGACTGCAACAAAATTTCTTGTAAAGTATCTCTACCTTCTGAATATATTTAAGAAAAAATAAACCAACAATCAAGGAGAAAAAAGCATTTTTTAAGTTCAGGAATACATGTGCAGTTTTGTTATATAGGTAAACTCATGTCACAGAGGTTTGTTGTACATATTATTTCATCATTAGGTATTAAACCTAAAACCCATGAGACATTTTTAATTATTCTTATCCTTTCTCTCTCCTCCCATCCTCTATCCTCCATTAAGTCTGTTATTTTTCTCTCTGTGTTGATGTGTTCTCATCATTTAGTTCCCAATATAAGTGAGAACATGTGATATTTCATTTTCTGCTCCTGCATTAGTTTGTTAAGAATCATGGCATCTAGCTCTATCCATGCTTCCACCAAGGAAGTAACCTTGTTTGTTTTCATGGCTGCCTAGTGTTCTACAGTATATATGTACCACATTTTCTTTGTCTAGTCAGTCATTGACGGGCATTTAGATTAATTCTATGTTGTTGCTATTGTGAATAGTCCTACAATGAACATACATGTGCAGGTGTCTTTAAAATAGAATGATATATATTCTGTTGGGTACCTACCTAGGAATGCAATTGGTGAATTTAGTGATAGTTCCCCTTTTAGGCCTTCAAGGGATCACTACATTCAGCTTTCCACAGTGTCTGTGCCAATTTGCACTCCTATTAACAGTATATGGGCACTCCTTTTTCTCTGCATCCTCACCACTACCTGAAGTGAGATTTTATTCTGACTTGTGTGAGGTGGAATATCATTGCGGTTTTGACTTACATTTCTCTAATGATCAGTAACATTGAGCTTTTTTTTTTTTTTTTAATTTTTCAAATGTGTATTGGCTAGGCTATACCATCCTAGAGATAGAAATGAGTTAGCTTTTCATAATGAGGAAACCAAAAGCAACTACAACAAAAGCAAAAATCGACAATGACACTCAATCAAACTAAAGAGTTTCTGTACAACGAAAGAAACTATCAATAATAAACAGATGATCCATAGGATGAGAGAAAATGTTTGCTAACTATGCATCTGACAAAGGTCTAATATCCAGCATCTATACGGAATTTAAACACATTTACAAAAATCAAAACAAAACAAACAACTCCCTAAAATTTGGGCTAGGGGAGGGACAGCAAGGGGTGGGGAGCATGGGGAGGAATAACGGGGAGAAATACCAGATGTAGGCGATGGGGACATGAACGCAGCAGACCACCTTGCCATGTTTGTTCCTATGCAACAATCCTGCATGATCTGCACAGGTACCCCAGAACCTAAAGTACAATATAAAAGGAAAAAACTTGGGCAAAATACATGAAAAGTAAGTTTTTGTAAACCAGAAAATTTCAATTTAAGAACAAATGGGACATGCAAAAATTAAGAAAAAAAACTTTTAGTTCAAAATTATATTGAGGTATGCCTTTAAAAAATCTCCTAACATAGTACAGAATGATTTTAACACAAAATTTCAGGTTACCAGGCTACAGACTGCTTGAATGGTAAGTGACTATCTAATGTGCATACAGATCCTTTTGGGTTGGTGACAGTTTTGGATCTAGATCACAATGATAGTTACACATTACTGTGAATGCTGCTGAATTGTTCACTTTAAAATTATTAAAATGTACATTTTATTTTGTGTGATTTTTACCTCAAATATTAAAAACATGTGGCTGGCCAGATTTTGTTCAGAGGCACTGATTTGTCAGCCCTTGGTTAATTAAACAACAATAAATGTAATCCCTACATATTTTAAAATAGCAAATGCTGTTATTTTTATTTCATATCCACTTGAACCATGTTACATTTAAAAATATATGAAGCAATTTAGATAATGACTCAAATCATTGTGGAAGTTTTTCTGTCTATTTAATAATGACTGTAATTAATGTAAATTTAATTTGCTATGTACAGCAACTGTTTGTAGTGCTTTACCAAGTTAATGAGTCTATCCTTTGATCAGCCACATGAGGCAGATAATGGCATTATTTCATCTCTGTTTCACTGATAGAGAAGTTGAGGCATAGAGGTGAGGCTACTTGCCTAATCCCACAAAATTTTGTAATTGTTTTGCAGGGACTTGAATTCAGGCTAACTGGATCCCGAGTGCAAGAGCTCTTAACCAACATCCTGTGCCGACTTCCCTTTCTGCTTTACAGTTATTTTCAAAATGCTACATTTGTAATTCCATTTTCTTGACTCTACCTTAACTGTAAATTATTATAAATGTATAATTAAATTTTTAGAGATATCTTTGTAGTTATTTATAACTTTATAACAAACTGCCCTCAATTGTGGAGACTTTGAAAAACAAGCATTTTATTACAGCTCCCATATCATGAGTATTGGGTGGGCTCAGCTACGTGGTTCATACACTGTATTTCTCAGACCATTACTTTCATATGGTGGCTGGGATGTAATTATCTGAAGGTCACTCATTCACATACTTGGTGATTGAGGTCCAAGACTAATTCCTATGGGACTGAATAGTCGTAACTTCCTAGCCTCCTCTTTGCATCTCTCCCCGAAATTGTCATTGATCATCAGGACTTTGGATGTGACACTGGGTCTAAAGTGTATAGAGGAAGTAAAAGAGAGAGAGGGAGAAGGAGAAAGACAGAGAGAGGAACAAAAAGAGATAAATAAAAGACAGGGACAGACAGACAAACAGAGACAGAGAGGCAGAGATAATGTACTGCCTTTTCTAACAGTTTTCAAAATTTTGTTGTCACTTTCACTATACTCTCTTTCTGAGAAAGCCACAAGCCTTGCCACACTTCAAAGGGAGGGACAAGGGTTTGATAAGAATGTGAAAGTATTTGCAGTGATGTCTCAAAATTCCACAAATATAAGCTTTGATTTGGTCAACAGAAGCCTCTAAGCACCTATGAAATTCATGACATATGGACATTAAAAACACAACAAAATCTTAAAAATTGTGTGAATTTATATTTTTACAACTACTGCAACATGTATTAAGCATTTTAAAATATTTACTCATAGGGCTTTATATATGAAATTGGTGTTCTAAAAACTACCCTTAAATAAATTAAACAATGTAGTATACTGAGGTGATCATAAGTGACTTTCTCCCTCTCCTGCTCCAGAAACATACACAAGCAACAGAAAAAATGACATTGGACAACACATAAAAGCTAGTATAAAATGAAGTATGGATTCCACAAGTTGTTAAAATGGAAGGAATTCTGTAAATAGTCACTTGTAAAAACTATGAAAAAATGATGTTTGGGAAGAAACCAAATGAGACATAGTACTTAGAAGTAAGGAACAAAAATTTATGGAGTGCTCTGAATTCTGTGAAAAAAATAAATAACAAAATATGAGTGGAACTAGAGATCTCCCAAGACTGCAAGAGAGGCAATTTTAAATATAGTGAAGAAGTGCTCTTACAATGCTTTGGGAGTATGAATAGACTAGTGATAGGTGAAGGGTACACATGGGACCAGCACAAGAATATGAGGAATATTGCAGAAATCAACACCTGTTGAAATTTTCCTCAAGAAAACCACATAAGGAAATAGCCAGTTATACATATGGGAAGATTTTCACCCTAGGATTTTAGATGGAGGAAACAATCAGAATGGGACTTTAATTTTTGAGATAAATATATATATATTTAAGACAAGGTGTTGCTCTGTAGTCTAGGCTGACGTGCAGTAGTGTGATCAGGGAGACCACTACAGCCTAAACCTACCAAGCTCAAGTGATTCTCTCACCTCAGCTCCCCAAGTGGCTGGTACCAGAGTTGTATGCCACCAGACTCAACTAGTATTTTAATTTTTTTGTAGTGATGAACTCTTATTATGATGTCCAGGCTGATCTCAGACTCCTGGGCTCAAACAATCCTCCCATTTCAACATCCCAAAGTGTTGGGCTTACAGATTTGACAACATGCCTGAACAAAATGAGATTTTTAAATGGGCATGATTAAAACATTCAGAGATGCAAGAGTCGCTAATATAAAACAGGAACAGGATAAGATGAGAAGGATGAATACAAACATAATTAGATATTTTTGAAATCAGAAAAGGGCTTCCTAATTATATGAAATGTTTGTTGATTACACGAAATAAAATGAAACCAAATGCTTGACTGATAGAGCCCTCAGGAGAAATCAACAATGCCCCAGAAATTGTAGTAAACTGATTAAAACCTAACAGTGTTGCTTATTAATACCTTATATTAAAAATTTCCTGTTTACCTGTTTTTCTTCCAAAGCCTTCTTGATTTTGTTTTCTTGGTCTTAACAACCAGTTACATGCTTTGTTAAAGCATTTATGACTTGATTCAATGTATTCGTCTCATTTTTTATTTCATTCTGTTCTGCCTCTGGGAACTGCGTGTCCTCATTATGACTGATCAATCCAAACAGCAAAGTTCACCTTATCTGACTAAGGATTATGCATTAAATTTCACTTGTTTACCTCCCCTTTATTAATCTTTTTTTTTTTTTTTTCTCAATCACTTGAACCACTGTCATACGGAGTCAGGATTCTAGATCTTTACGAAGATGAACTCATCCTTAATAAAGTCTCTATACCAAAGAAGAATCAAAGAAAAACATCACTTGAAAAAATGAGTGCAGTAGATAAACAAAATTCTCACTGGATCATAAACCAAAAAGGAGATTAATCAACCTAATAATTAGGAACTTACAATGAAATCAGTGATGCATCTTGATGTGGTTTGAATTGGTGAAAGTTAACATCCATCATAAGAAAGGCACCAAATAACTTGCTACGCCAGTGTTGGTTTGTTGGGAGTATGAGTAGACTGGTGATAGGGGAAGGTACACTTGGGCCCAGCATGAGACTCCCTCTAAGTCCAAGCTAGATACTATTGAAATTAAAAATCCAATCTGCTAGTAACTCATTTCTTATTATACATTTGGACATTAGGGAAGCGACCACCAGTGGGATGGTAAACCCAGTGGGTCAACTCTAAGCTAATTTTTCTCAGAACCTCTACATGCCCCAACTTTCAAAAATGTTGTTTTCAAAAGAAAGTCATGCCTCCTATTCATCCGAATTTTACCAAGATTGACTGTCTGAAGGAACAATGACTTTTAGAATGGTAACAAATGAGAAATTTGAAACGTTATGCTTTACAAGTTCTCAATTTTTGTTCCTTGGGTGAAAATATAGCTTTATGATACTGAATCAGGATCCCATAAACATTCATTCTTGGCCAGCTAGTTGAATGTTAAGCTTCATCAATAGAAAACACTGGAGTGATTGTCCAGTGGTAGATGCAGCAAGACATATCCCATATTCTAAGATCCTACTCTTTATTTTTATTCAGTAATTTTTATGATTATTGTTGGGTTTTAAGAATATGTATGAATATTATTTAAGAATATTAAAGAATATATTTAAAGAATATTGAAAGGAAATATCTAATTAGCACATTTTCTTTATATTTTAAGAAACATTACATTCTGCACAGATATTAGTTGAGAAACCCCTGCATAAACCATTTGTCCTTCACCTAGATAGAGTTAGATGCATACATTACCTTCATGATTAAATTCATAATTATTTTTTGTTGTCAACTTCTGTGGTGCTTGCATGTTCCAGTCTTTAAGCAGCATATTCAAAATTTTATAGAAAAAGATTATCACAATGATGAATAATGCTATTTTCAATTCAGTCATTCCATTTGAGAAATCAACAATGCCACAGAAATTGGAGTAAAGAGTGTCTGTGTTTAAATTTTGTTAACTGCTGATATTTAAAGCTTGTAGAATCAATCTCAAAGAAACAGACTCATGCACAATATTGTAATTTTTGGAAATTAACATGCTATGTGCTTTTATGTGTCTCTATCAAGTAAACCTTCATGTTTACATACTTTCCTAACTATATGTGTACAAAGTGCTTTATGTGAAAAGGCTTCTTAAAATTCAAAGAAATGAAATTATTCTTTTATAACTCATCAATAGACATAGATTTTTATATCTGGATATATGGTCTAAGAATTGCAAAATAGATCCATTTTAGTAAAGCCCTTGATGCATTTTCAGAAGTTGTTTCATTAAGAAAATAAAAGTAGACTGAAATTTAGTTTGTGTAGTACATGTTGAGCTTCATTATTTTCGCAGACTAATCTTTATATATAAGGTTTCCCCTGTTTTATAAAGAAGACATTACTACGAAGAGCACTAATGCATTACATTTTTTTTTAACTTTGCGATTTTTTTTCTAATGACATGAGTATATGTTCAAAGTTTAATAAAGAAAAATATTTAGAGTATATTTCTTTTGTAGACATAAGAATTCATTTTATTATCAGTTATTGCCAAAATATTTTTTCATAGAGAAGAGTACTACAAAAATGTATTTCATGTGTCAGAAGTAATCACTACACCTCTCTCATTCAACTGTTTTAGACATAACTCCTGTCAGAACTGCTCTGAAGTTAGTTCCCTTCTTGTCTGTTACTTGCTTTTCAAACCTTGTTCTGAGTCCAAAGGCTGTAATGAGCAATATTTAAATGCAAGTATTGGAGAGCTTTTGCCATTTCTTATGTTGTCTCCAGTATAGACTTTAAAAATTTTTGCATAGAATATTTGGCTTTTTATTCCATGTACAATTTATTTGTCCTTATGAGGAGAGAATAAGTAAAATAATTGTATACATTTCTGGTTGTATATCCTCAGTATTTCAGGTATTGAAGTAGTTGGAAATATCATACCTCACAAGGTAAAGGCAAGAAATGTGAGATCTTATTGCAGGAGAGAAATCATGTAACATAATCTAGAGAGACTGGACTAAGCTTGCTTGATCATATCTATAATCCCTAACTAAAGGGAGCTAGCCTTTTATTTTGTGGATTACTATCCAATTACAAAGGGTCATTACTAAAGCAAAAATAGTAACTTAAGCATATTCAGGGCTTCATGTGCAAAACAACTTTAGTCTTTCTAATAAAAGATTTTACCATGTGGCATAGTTTTAGATATTAAGCCAGTTATGACCATCTAGAGTTTTTAAACAAAAAAAAACTTTTTGTGCGGAAATATTTAGTATTTCATGAAGGATATGAATTGGAAACTGCCATGTAACACAAAGGACTTGCCTAAACGCCATGCTAGGAGACTTGGTCAAGTTTCGTCCGGCTTGTTTGTGCACTATGTCATGGATTTGTCCTGAAGGTGACCCTAGCTTTCATACTGAGGCTTTGCTCAATAAAATGTGATCCTGCCAAATTGCAAAATTACACTGTTTAACTCATCTTGTCCAATAATTGTCAGTCATTTTTCACTGAATTTTTATGTAATTTTCTATTTCCATAGAGCCCACCACTCCTTTTTTGGTTTCTTTATTTTTATTTCCTCATATTCCCTTTTTATTCCTGAACAGATTTTCTTGAAAAGTTTCAGTTACCTTTGTCTTGGCTGAAGTTGAGCTCAGTTCATACAGCAGTCTCTATCTCCTGCCTCAGTAGTCAAAGTAAAATTTGTCTTACAGTTTTTAACAAGGATCTTTCTCTGTTTTTTTTTTTTGTTGTTGTTTACAAGGACACATATATTCCATGTGATTGCATTTGCTTATATAGAAGAGGTTTTCTTACTTATATAACAAACATGCATATCCTTCACATATACTTCTCAATTTAAAAGTTGAAATAAAACAATAAATATATAATATATAAACATATTATAAATATATATATATAATATATATAAATTTATTATATAAAATATAAATATATAATATGTAAATACATATAAAATATACAAATATGTAAAATATATGTATAAAGCAAGAGGATTCCAAAAAATGCATAGCAAAACCAGCCTTTCTGATCTTCTCAAGAAAACAGACTGAATTTCAAGTGAATCTCATTTTATTTTCAGTTTTAAAATATGCATAATTAAGCATTAAGATTGAATTATTATAGGTTTTCTGAAATTAAAATTGTACACTACTTAATGTTTAATAAAGATTAAAAATTTTGAAGAAATCTAGAAGGCACAGGTCTTATAAAATGTAGCCAAGAATTTGGTAGGTATCTTGACGCATAGTGGTGACCTTAATTGGCATGATCTTCTGTATCATGCCTGCCTACCTTAGATGTCAAACAGTGCTTCACTCTATTCCTTCTTTCTTGTCTTCATGAACTTTTGATAATCAAGCAACATATTATGACAAATAGAGTAACAATTGCCACACAAGCCAACACACTCAGAGAGCAGTACTGGCACCATGTGAGGTTGTGTGAAGATGGCAGCAGGTACTTGCCCCCATTGTGGTGCATGAGAAGCTCAATCCAGAAGAGTTTTGATCTTTAGAGACTTATCATAATCAATGATTGATAACCACATAACTTTCTCTTTACAGCTAAAATAACATAAAATAGACACCAACTTATATAATGAACCAGAAAATATGTTAAGATTTTGTGTAGATGTTAAAAATGAGTGCCGCATAAAACTGGATAAAAAATAAATTATTTTATTTCATGGTGGTTATATCAATTTTACTTTATGGGCTAGAATTTATTGGATACATAAGATTTAAAGATGTGATGAGATAATTTAAGAATAAACAAGTATTTTTAGAGTAGAAGTTAAAATCAGATAACTCCAAAGGGTTAAAAAATATTTGAGAGTACAGAGGTTAAATTATCCAGTACAATTTTTAATGGACCTAGTGCACAAGTTTTGAAATAATATCAAAGTCTAGAGATAGGAGACAAATCTGATAAGGTCAGGTTCACGTTGGGGCAAAGTGCATAAGAAGTTCACACTGACCAAGGGTTAGTATGAACATTATATCAGTGGATTTGTGGTTGAAAGTATGAAAGCAGATGGCCTTGGTTTGAATACTAGCCAGATACCTAGTGGTCTTTTTTTTTTTTTTTTTTAAATGTATCTGTTATGAATTTTTTGTTGTTAAATTGAATGAATAAGAATCTTATCTTTCTTGCCTGATTAGTGTGAGTAGTAATGTAATGATTCTTAGAATGCCTGGTAGAATTATTCTCACCATATAGTGATTGTCAATAAATATTTACTTTTTTTTTTTACTGGTTTTTCTTGTATTGTAATTTTAGAATCTATGTGGCTTTCAATATGTTACTTTAAGTCATTGTAGTTCCATTTTTTTTCTAATGTTTAAAGAATTATGGACTAATAGCAAAAGAAAATGAGTGCATATAAGTGTCTTGCTTACCAAATTGAAACCAAAATTACTAAAGCATGGCATGTAGCAACAGCAATGGAGGTAACTTTTCTCCTTGTTATTTAAAAAACACAGTGGGAGGACTGTGTTTTTCAGAGGAGGGCACTAATTCTGATACGTATTTTCATACAATTGGGAAAGACAACAAGGAAGTTACATGATACAAAGAACCAGGCCAAGGGCAGTGGCTCCTGCCTGTAATTTCAGCACTTTGGAAGGCCAAGGCAGGCAGATCATGAGGTCGGGAGATTGAGACTATCCTGGTCAACATGGTGAAACCTGTCTCTACTAAAAATGCAAAAATTAGCTGTGCATAATGGCTTGTGCCTGTAATCCCAGCTATCAGGAGAGCAAGGCAGGAGAACTGCATAAAACAGGGAGTCAGAGGTTGCAGTGAGCCAAGACTGCATCACTGCACTCCAGCCTGGCAAAAGACAGAGATCCATCTCAAACAACAACAACCATAGCAACAACAAAACAGAGATATGGACCAATGGAACAAAGCAGAGGCCTCAGAAATAACACCACGCATTTACAATCATCTGATCTTTGACAAACCTGACAAAAACAAGCAATGGGGAAAGGATTCCATGTAAACAAATGGTGTTGGGAAAACTGGCTAGCCCTATGCAGAAAGCTGAAGCTGAATCCCTTCCTTACACCTTATACAAAAATTAACTCAAAATGGATTAAAGATTTAAATGTAAGATCTAAAACCATAAAAACCCTAGAAGAAAACCTATGCAATACCTTTCAGGACATACGCTCAGACCAGGACTTCAGGATTAAAACACCAAAAGCAATGACAGCAAAATCCAAAACAGAAAAATGGAATTTAATTAAACTTAAAAGGTTCTGCAAAGCAAAAGAAACTATCATTAGAGTGAACTGGCAAGTTATAGAATGGAAGAAAATTTTTGTAATCTACCCATCTGACAAAGGGTTAATAACCAGAATCTATGGCGAACTTAAACAAATTCACAAGAAAAAAACAAACAACCCCATCAAAAAGCGGACAAAGAATATGAACAGACACTTCTCAGAAGAAGGCATTTATGCATCTGACAAACATGTGGAAAAAAGCTTATCATCACTGATGATTAGAGAAATGCAAATCAAAGCCACAATGAGATACCATCTCACACCAGTTAGAATGGCGATCATTAAAAAGTCAGGAAACAACATGCTGGAGAAGATGTGGAGAAATAGGAACACTTTTACACTGTTGGTGGGAGTGTATATTAGTTCAAACATTGTGGAAGACAGTGTGGCGATTAATCAAGGATCTAGAACTAGAAATACCATTTGACCCGGCAACCTCATTACTGAGCATATACCCAAAAGGTGATAAATCATTCTGTTATAAAGACACATGCACATGTATGTTTATTGTGGCACTGTTCACAATAGCAAAGACTTGGAATCAACCCAAATGCCCATCAATGACAAACTGGGTAAAGAAAATGTGTCACATTTACACCATGGATTACTATGCAGCCATAAAAATGTATGATTTCCTATACTTTGTAGGGACATGGATGAAGCTGGAAACCATCAATCTCAGAAAACTAACACAAGAACAGAAACTCAAACACTGCATGTTCTCACTCATAAGTGGGTGTCAAATAATCAGAACACATGGACACAGGGAAGGGAACATCATACACTGGAACCTGTCAGGGAGTGGGGGCTTATGGGTGGGATTGCATTAGGAGAAATACCTAATGTAGATGTCAGGGTGATGGATGCAGCAAACCACCATGGCACATGTATACCTATGTTACAAATCTGCATGTTCTGCACATTTACACCAGAACTTAAAGTATAATCAAAAATATAATAAATAAATAAATGTAAATAAATAACCAATAAAATATATGCCATGTCATACACATTTATGTAACAACTAATTAGAAATTATATTTATTTTTCAACACCAGCATTGTTTATCAAAAATTATTGATATTACCAATATTATAGTAATAGCATAACTGAAATTCATGTATTTACTAAAATAACATGTCATACACATTTATGTATCAACTAATTAGAAATTATATTTATTTTTCAACACCAGCATTGTTCATCAAAAATTATTGATATTAACAATATAATAGCAATAGCATAACTGAAATTAATATATGTACTAAAATAACATATCAACTACATATTTCTGGTTTCAAAATTTTACTATTAAACAGAAATATTCCAACTTATCTATTTCTGGTCAACTATAGTTTGTTTTTATAATTCTTCCAAATAACCAAGCAACCACCACTGTAAGAAAAAAGCAATGGCTACATTTATACTAATATCTCTTCAGTAATTTTGAAAAGGCAAATTTGGAAGCTTTAGTAGTTTGTAATTTATTAATGATGAGATCAAAATGTTAGCATAAAAATTTGGAAAACATTAAATGTAATGGGAATTAGAGATTGATTATGTTGTGCTGATTACTGAAAATAAGTCATTTTAGAAAAGTTTTAAAAACAACAAAAAAGTAACTAATGTGAGATCATGAAATATTTGCTTCATTATGGTAACCTTTTTAATATGTATTTTTATTCCATAATATCACTTTGTATATCTTCAACACTGTGGTCAGTTGGGGGGAAATAGGGGAGGCACGGTGGGGGGTGGGAAGCTGGGGAGAGATAGCAAGGGGAGAAATGCCAGATGTAGGTGATGGGGAGGAAGGCAGCAAATCACACTGCCACGTGTGTTCCTATGCAACAATTTTACATGTTCTTCACATGTACCCCAAAACCTAAAATGCAATAAAATAAATAAATGGGGAAAAATATATATATATATTAAAAAATTTTTAAATGAACATTTGCTGAGCTTTCATGCTGAAAGGCCACATAAATGTGCTGAAAATTAGTCAGTATTGTAATAATATTTATGGTTCCCTGCTTCAACTGTGTTATCAATTTTCTTTATAACCCTTCTGTTACCATCTTTAGCAGTTCCTTTTATTTTAATTTTGGCTATTTTAGAACTTATGCATGATTCTAAAATCTCTGTCAAATGTTTTTCACTGAAACAACAACAGCAACAAAAAACATTTTGATACAATGGTGTATTAATCATGGCCTTTAAGCATTACAAATCATATATATACTCAGCATTGTGCTCATGTTCAGAGTCACTGCTGCTCCCTGGGCTTTCATGTAAGAAATTATGAATACATGCTATGTGGCTAAACAAGTTTTCATTCATGTAGGGTCATTAGTGACTGCCTTTAATGCATTGAGCGAATTTGTAATTTGCAACGTTTTTGAGTCCAATCTAACAGTTTCCTCCTTAGCCTTTGTGTAAGCAAATTATCAGGTTGATCTGCTAATAAAGGAAGGCCCACCATAGGGATTCCATGGTAGATTCTCTCATAAATTCCATTGGCTCTATCATGAGTTAGAGAAACTTTGGTTTGGGGATGACCTAAGATTTTTTGAAAAATTTTGCATTGTAAGTCTTAGAAATAAAATGAGCAATGCACAATATGAGGCAATGAAATGGGCAGTGTTCTCTAGATGACAAATTACTGTAACACTAAAACTGCATTAAAATCTCTTTCAGATCACTGAGGAAGAAACATCAAGTCCTCTGGGGCAATAAGTAAAAGCTACATATTAAGAAGTGGTACTTGACTTGAGACTTAAAGAATTAAAATAAGATTGTCACATGGACAAGTAGCGCACACTGTTGGTAAAGATAACTGCATATCACCTACTTCCCATCACCACCCTCCCCAAAAAAGTAGGATACATGCCAGAACATGTTCTCTTAGAGAAATGGTGCAGTCACTGAGTATGATAGGGCACAGTATCCAGGGCAGCAGGGAGTGCGGTGGTGGTGGTACTTGAATAGAGGAAGGACAGGTCACACTCCATCATAAAATGTGTTACCAGCATTCCATGATAAAGACTGGGGATTTATTCCCATAGAAAATGAGGCAGCTGGTAATGAAAGAAAAGCTGTCATTTTTCAGTTGCATTTGCAATATCTATGCATTAAGAGAAAGAGTAGGTGTAATGATCAAATTAGGAGACAGACAACACAGGAAATTATTGATTTTTTTTTGAAAGGTAACTACATTTGAACTAAAGATAGTTTGTTTCTAGCCATAAAGAATGTGACTGTGTATAATAAAATGCCAACCCCTTGTAGTTTACTTTATTTTCTCCATGACTGGAAGATAAATGTAAAGAAGTTAAATTTTATTTTTGAGTTTTTTTTTTTTTCCCATTTATTTATTTTATTGCATTTTACATTTTGGGGTACATGTGAAGAACATGCAAAATTGTTGCATAGGAACACACGTGGCAGTGTGATTTGCTGCCTTCCTCCCCATCACCTACATCTGGCATTTCTCCCCTTGCTATCTCTCCCCAGCTTCCCACCCCCCACCCTCCCTCCCCTATTTCCCCCCAACTGACCCCAGTGTGTAGTGCTCCCCTCCCTGTGTCCATGTGTTCTCATTGTTCAACACCCGCCTATGAGTGAGAACATGCGGTGTTTGATCTTCTGCTCTTCTGTCAGTTTGCTGAGAATGATGGTTTCCAGGTTCATCCATGTCCCTACAAAGGACCCAAACTCATCGTTTCTGATGGCTGCATAATATTCCATGGTGTATATGTGCCACATTTTCCCTATCCAGTCTATCGTCGATGGGCATTTGGGTTGGTTCCAGGTCTTTGCTATTGTAAACAGTGCTGCAATGAACATTCGTGTACACGTGTCCTTATAGTAGAACGACTTGTAATCCTTTGGATATATACCCAGTAATGGGATTGCTGGGTCAAATGGAATATCTATTTCTAGGTCCTTGAGGAATCGCCACACTGTCTTCCACAATGGTTGCACTAATTTACACTCCCACCAACAGTGCAAAAGTGTTCCTATTTCTCCACATCCTCTCCAGCATCTGTTGTCTCCAGATTTTTTAATGATCGCCATTCTAACCGGCGTGAGATGGTATCTCAGTGTAGTTTTGATTTGCATTTTAGCCATGTGCAGAAAGCAGAAACTGGACCCCTTCCTGACACCTTACACTAAATTTAACTCCAGATGGATTAAAGACTTAAACATAAGACCTAACACCATAAAAACCCTAGAAGAAAATCTAGGCAAAACCATTCAGGACGTAGGTGTAGGCAAGGACTTCATGACCAAAACGCCAAACGCATTGACAACAAAAGCCAAAATAGACAAATGGGACCTAATCAAACTCCACAGCTTCTGCACAGCAAAAGAAACAATCATTAGAGTGAATCGGCAACCAACAGATTGGGAAAAAATTTTTGCAGTTTACCCATCTGACAAAGGGCTGATATCCGTAATTTACAAAGAACTAAAGCAGATTTACAAGAAAAAAACTAACAAGCCCATTCAAAAGTGGGCAAAGGATATGAACAGACACTTCTCAAAAGAAGACATACGTGAGGCCAACAAACATATGAAAAAATGCTCATCATCACTGGTCATCAGAGAAATGCAAATATTTTTGAGTTTTTAAATAATAAAATGTGAATCATTTCTCATGGTTTGTTTTCTGTTGAATCATTTTCATCCTCATATGGTGTTTCCTAAGTTTTCAATATTTGTTCCTCAAAGTCTTACCTGAAAGGTCATTGTTGACTACCGATTATGTAGTTGAGTATTGGTACTAAAGTATCTGATTTCCTGTCATCAAATTTCCATAGAAATATGTAGATAAGGGAGCCTAACGATAAGAACACATGGACACATAGAGGGCAACAATACACACTGGGACCTTTCAAAGGTTGGAGGGTGAGATGAGGAAGAGGATTAGAAAAACTAACTACAGTAATGGGTACTAAGCTTAATGCCTGGGTGATGAAATAATCTGGAAAACAAACCCCCATGACACAAGTTTACACATGCAACAAATCTTAACAAATCTTAATCATGTACCCATGAACTTAAAAGCTTTAAAAAATGAAGTTCCTTGTTCTATGAATAAAATTCAAATTATAGCATGTTTGTTAGGATTCTAAAAAGATTGAGATCAACTAGTGAAATGTCTTCCATACAGCTAATAAGGAAATGAGAACAAGGCAGGTTAAATAATGAGAACTGCTAGGAGACTGAAGAAATAGAACAACTATATTATCTTGTCTAATTTTTATGTTGTCAGGCTAAATGCAACCATGATGTTTCATATGTAATGACTTAGACAATTGTGATAATAAATGAAAAATTTAAATATTTACATAATTGTTAGGCAGACATAATTCTAGCATAAATGAGAGTAAAAAATTACTAATAGTCTCTGCCTTTTTACAAATGTATTTACTATATTCACATTAATCTTACAAATATAATAGTAAGCTTTTCATTTGAAAAACAATGAAATGGGAGGGAGTTTATTTATATTCACTTGTTCCATAAGTTAGAGTCTGATATTTAAGAATTTATAAAAAAAGCAAATCTATGGGATTATCTGTGTATGAGAAATACATTAATCTATTTAGAAAGTACATATAATTTGTTTCTGATGACAAATTATTAAACACTTCTTCCAAGAAAATATTTCAAGTGATATTTTTTACATATATCCAGGATATTATCACAATTGCTACCACCGGAAATGATTTATATGTAAAAATACTAATTGGCAGTTTATAAATAATAGAGCTGTTGAAAAAAATTGTGATGATGCTAAATTTTGTTCTGCTGTTAACTCTTTGATGGTACACTCTAAAACGTTGACAGTAGTGATTAATAGGGTCTGCTATAGGCCGGGCTATATAGGTGGCTCATGCCTGTAATCCCAGCACTGTGGGAGGTTGAGAATGAATCACATGAGGTAATGAGTTCAAGATAAGCCTGGCCAATATTGGAAAACAACATCTTTACTAAAAATACAAAAATTAGCCATGCATGGTGGAACACACATGTAATCCCAGCTACTCAGGAGGCAGAGGCAGGAGAATCACATGAACCCAGGAGGTGTACATTGCAGTGAGTCAAGATCACTCCACTGTATTTCAGTTTGGGCTGCAGAGTGAGTGAGATTCTATGTACCTTAAGGGCAAGATCTGATCTCCCTCCTTTCTGTTACATCCTCCTTTTGGACATTGGCAAAGTCCAGTCCACCCAGGCAGTTTGGTTTTTCTATTTCTCTAAATTTACTTGGCTAAGTGGATGTCTAGACTCAGAGTGGGTGAGTTTGGGCTTCCTTTCTCTGAATAGCCTTCTAACCAACACAACAAATATGCCTATTTCAAAATTAGGGAAAGAGACCCAGATTACATGGGAAGCCTGAACTCCATGATACGTTTCAGATTTTTTTCAATATCTAGTTATTGTTACATTCTACTGAAGTTACCCATAAAATATAATGCATTTCTTATAACATTTGTAGTGTATACAGTGTCCTCAGGAATTCTGTAAGGAATAGAACCAAATGGCAGAGCAGAATTTAGTGCTATCTGTTACCTACCTCCACTATCATGATAATACCGAAATGCCACACTGCACCTCCTCATTATGGATTTTTCTCTGATCAAAATCAGAGAAAATAATGCCAAAGTATTATTAATCAAAAACACTCTTTGTGCTATTTTATCTTCTGTCATGTCTGTTGTTTTTAAACTGACATCTGAGGTAAATTATCCTAAAAGTTAACTTTTCAGGCAGGAAATTTTCACCCTTTAACTCTTTACATAATATAATATTCTTTTAGTTTTCCACCATTATGGCACTTTAAACTTTTGTGGGAACTGGGCAAGGGCTGATGCAGTCACATCAACCTTTTCTTCTGTGATGTTCCTGACCATCAATCCCAGATGAAACGCTGCAATGCTATTTTCTCCAGAGCTCTGAGAAAATGTCCATTTCCTATGAAGAAAGAATTTGCTCTATCACAAAAGAGCATTAACACAGCAAACACTATTGAAAAGAACGCTGCAAGCAACTAAGGATGGAATATCAAATATTAGCTGGAATTGTTGGAGTAGAAGCTATTATAAAACATACATAATATGAAATTTTCCATCTTAACCACTTCTAAGTGTGCACATAGCACTACTAGATACACAATCTTATGCAACCAATCTCCAAAACGTTTTCTTCTTGTAAAGTTAAAACTCTCTGCTATAAACAACAACTTTTCATTTTATGATGCCTTTTCATGTGGTAGTCACCATTCTACTTTTCTTTTTAATGAATTTGGCTAGATACCTTCTATAAAAGGAATTACAGTTTGTCTTTTTATGATTTATTCATCTAGCCTAACTACATCAAGTTTCATCCACATTGTAGCATAAGCCACATAGTGTCTATCTGTTCATTCCTTAATAATGCTGGGATTGTTTTGAGGGCTTAACTTTCTTAATAGTGCTGTTATGAATACAAATGTGCAAATATCTCTTTGAAATCCTGATTTTAATTCTTATGGATAAATACCCAGAAGAGGGATTGTGCATCGTATGGTAACACTAAGCTCTGCTAAGATTTGAGTAAAATTTGAGAACTTGTAAGACCTTGTTCTGATAATGGCCACTGTTGTTATTCCAACCCTACCCTTTAAAATGGCTATCTCAAAATCCTATTAGAGTAAAACAATAGTTTCTGAAGGAGAGAAATAACAGTAAGCCCATGAATTAAAGAATAATTAAAAGCCAGCCATACAGCTTTGCTCCTCAGTAGAAAAGAATTTCCTCATTGACTGATAAGTTGCAAAACCTGTTCTCTATCTCAAAAGGCCACACTATTGACACAAGCCATATTTATGCTTAATTTTTCAAATTTGGATGACAAATCACAATCAACTGTAGGAAAAGCACTTTGCTAAAACCTCTCAAGACAGAAAGAGAAAGGTTGTAGAGAGAAACAGAAGGAAAGAATGAGCAAGAGAGAGACCAGAAGAGACAGAGATTAGAGATAGACACAGGAAATGAAGCTAAGGAAAAAGATAGTGTAAAAAGAAAGAGAGAGAGAAAGAGGGAGAAAAAGATAGGGATGCAAAGAGAAAAGGAGAGGTAAAGAAAGAAAGAGAAAGAAAAACAAAGGTGAGGCATGTTGGAGATTGTGAGAGTCGTAAACAATGTCATAGCAAGGAATTTTATGCAAGAAATGTATGGTTTTTGTTTTAAAGGTCTAATGAAGTTTTACAATCGTTAATTGTAAAATAAATTCTATGTGTAAACATATTAGCTAAAGTTAAAGAAGTATCATTCAGTTTTTCTGTAAGCTGGATTAAAATATAAACACAACAAGTTTTTCTTAAAGTACTAACCTGCTCTTTTACAAAGATTATAAAAGGTCTCTTAGCACAGCCACAACCATAGCATTTCCAGTACACCAGCATCAGCCTGGAAAGCATCCTGATCGAACGATGGAATGAAGAAAACACTTGAGTCAGCCTAAGGAGTGCCCTACAGGACCACAAACGCCCTGGACGTCACCTGGGGAATGCTGAAGGGGAAAATTCAGGAGGCTGGGGTAAATCCTGCTCTGGACACAGACACCATTCACTCCAGGTAATTTATTTTTTATTCTCTCACTTTGCCTACAACCTGTATCTGCCACAGTCTATTGAGACCATCCTCTAAATCTGCTTTTTTTCTGCCCTGTTGCTTAAACAAACATCCCCTTTTTCAGCTTCTAACAGTACAACTGCTTGGCTAGGAGGGATAGATTTGCCCCCACTGGGGTCCCTCAATAATGGCACACATTGGACTAAAGTGCCAGATAACACTACATATCACTCCACTATCCTCCCACTATGTGTAAGTTATAAAGGTTCTAACCCCTACTGTGTACCTGCTCCAAAACGGTTACATTATGGTAATGTACGGCTACATTATGGTAACGGAGATACCTTAAGATTCTTAGTGGCAGGTAGCCCTCAAACCAGACAATGTAATCCATGCTGCTTTCCCAAACATTCCTTCCTGTGCTAAAGAACAAAGCCAGGAAATAATGGATTCCTCTTTAGCTGGGAAGTCTGTCAGGGGAAACAAACCCATAGACTCCAGTTAGGCAATTATACCAGTTTAGACTGGAGCCCCCATGGCAGATTGCAGGGCAGCCTTGTAATGTCTTCATCCACTATAGCATCAATCACAGTTTCATAACCACATCTTGTTCCCCTATAATTTGGGCTAATGAGGGGATGGAATATCCCAGACCCTGAGTAAAATCCATGCCACCCAAGGCACCTCATGGTGCTTGGGATATTTTAGTACCTTCCTTAACACCTGCCATGCGACATATCATAATTCCAGTTGCAACTAAACTATAACCTTTATTCATAATCACATGGATCAGTGCCTGATCCATATGTTTTCCTTAAGGGAACTAACATTTCCATTGCACCCCAAAACTCCACATTTGTGATCTGGGTGCAGGGATAGGCTTGGTTTGCCTCATGTATCACTAGTCACTACATATCTAATTTAAAAAGTGCTAGTGTCATGGTATTAAGAAGACAATCTGAGGCATTCCTACCACTCAATTTAACACACTATTGGCAAGGTTCCTCTACCCTTGTCACCTTAGAATGTGCTCTGCTTCAAGTCAGACACAAAAGATTCATAGTTGCACTCATAGCCGTTATAGTCTCAGCCATAGCCATCCTAGCAACTGCCAGTGTTGCAGTGGCATCTATTAGCGAGTCAGTACAAACAGCTGCTTTTGTAATAATCTGGGCAAAAATACGTCTAACGAACTTCTCTTACAGCAAGGTATACATCAAAAAGTTTTTGCACATCTGCAAGCCCTCAAGGCTGCTGTGGAATATGTGGGGGAGGGACAGGATGCACTGGCATTCCAATAGCAATTAATCTGTGACTGGAAACACAAACATATCTGTGTCACTTCTCTACCATGGAATCATTCAATACATAGTTGGGATGAGGTGAAACAAGACTTCTGGGGAACTTTTTATTACAATTCAACTGCAGATGTAAAGCAACTTAAAACCAAAATTTTAAAATCCCTTCACACTATAGAACCACACATCCAACAACAAACAGCCATATGAAAAGGTGTGTAAATCATCTCTCCTGGTTAGACCCCTGTTCCTGGGAGCTGAGACTTGAAAAGAATGTTTCCTACTGTACTCATAATTGCCTTATGTTATTTGTTAATTCTAGGATGCAAAGCCAGAATAAGAGCAATGACTGCCTCACCTGACAGACCCATGACTGAGTGCATTGGTGCCTATCAGTCAACAGAGCCTGATAGTAAAAGCATAGAACGGGTATATGTTGGGGTTCACTCAGGGTGGTGGCAGAAATATTAAAGGAAATTTATAGAATATAGTCACAAACCCTTTTGGAAGGCCAAAGAGTTTTCTATTACTTGGCTGAAATCAGCTTTGTCCCTTTAATTAGATAAGATAAACTCCCCACATTCCTTTGTTTCTACTCTAACTAGCTTTTTTACTCATGTAATCTTTGAGCCAGATGGCCCTCTGGGGTGGGGAGTAGGGGAGGTTGACCAGGGAGATTATCCTTTAATGGTGTTTGCTCTGGGCACCTGCACCCAAGCTTTAATCTTTCAAAGGACTGCTCTCTTAACCATGTTAATTATCCACAAGTGTATTTACTCAAAGCCTTTGTTGTGAAATCTATACTGAATAAATGTGAGGAAGGAGAACTAGTGGGGGTTGTGTTGCTGCAATTTTACTCTTCGGGAAGTACATGACACCTAGTCCACTCTTTCACTGTACTCTGTGTTTGAGTGTATTTATTCATCTATTGTAGAAGCAAGGTCTGCAGGACAGACTCCCACAGGTGGTACCCCAACGTGACCAATGTCACATATTAGTAGTGTCAAATTTTTAAAGAAACCTCATCATTAAGTTCCTTCAGAAGGAATTATGTGCTACAAAATAAATTTCCTCTATTATTAATGCATAGTCATGCAATGTGCCTGTGTGTGTATTTGACTGAGTATGTATGATAAGAATTAAAATAGCATCTTTACACACTAATGGGGAGAGATAGTGTTAAAAAATATGTGAACCAGACTCTTTATTAAAATATTTTAATAATTAACATGGATTCTTAAGAATACTACCACTATTTATTTATCTTGAATTTTATATTGTTATAATTCTGCTAAATAACTTGTGTACATTCTAGGTGATTTTTCTGAACAATTATGTTAGTTTAGTCGTGACATTGATTTCCCTGACTATGATCACTAAGGAAAAGTCACTGGTCATTGGGAAGACATTATGTATTTCTCTCAACTGTATAATCCAACATAAAACATTTGTTTTATGTTCTTAGTGGACATTTACATATTCTTTGGTAAAATTTCTGTTTAGATCTTTTAAACATTTTTTGATTAGGTTGTCTTTTTAACATTGAGCTGTAAGCATTCTTTATATATTTTTTATACAGGTCATTTATCAGGTATGTAACTTGCAAATATATATTTCAAACTCTGGTTTCTCTTTTGACTTTATTGATGGTGTTCTTTGATGTGAAAATATTTTAATTTTTAAAATCCAATTTATCAATATTATTTTGGTTGCTTCTGCTGCTGGTGTTATAGCTAAAACCTTACCAGATTCAAGGTTATAATGTTATACCCAAATTCTTCCTGCTATGAATTTTATATTTCTAGATCTTACATTTCAGTGTTTCATCTATTTTGGGTTTATTTTTGTACATTATTTGAGGACAGAGGTCCAATTTTATTCATTTGTATAAGGCTAATTAGTTTACCCACTGGTATTTGCTAAAGAGATTCTTCTTTCTCAACTGCATAGCTTTAACATTCCTGTCAAAGAGTAGTTGACCCTATGTTTGGCTATATTTCTGGATTCCTTATTCTTCAGTCTGGTTATTTTGGCACTAATTCATATTTTCTTTTTTCCTGCTAGCTTTGGATTTTTTTTTTCTACAGGTGTAAATTTTCCCCTTAATAACTCCTTTTTCACAACTTTTTGTATCTTTTTTGGTTTTTGTATTCTTCAACTTTTACCAAAGGTTTTTTTTTTTTTAATTTCAACTTTGACTTATAAGAATACATTGTTTATTATTAATGTATTTGTTACTCAATTTGTTATTATTTTTAAATATTGACATCTCATACAAATCTTTATTTCCTCTTCTGTTGTGTGCTGTTTCTTTTGTATTTATTACACTTAAATGTATATATCACATTTACAAACCAAAATAACATTGTTACTACATTATATAATGTCACATCTTTTGAGAAGTGAAAAAAAAATTAAGAGCAAATATATACCTATATCATTGATTATATAGGTTTTTGTTTATCATTTTTTTGTTCTTATAAATTCAAGTTATCATTTGGTATTATTTCTTGCTCCAATACAGTTTTGCCTCTATATACCACCTTAGTGCTATTATTGGCTAATGTATTACATATGTATATGTTAAATGCCCAACAATATAACTATATATCTGCTTTACATACTTCTCAAATTTGTTGAGGGAAGTTGAATAAACATGTATTTATACAATTTGTTAATTTCCATAATTATTTTTTCAGGTGCTCCTTTTTTTATGTGGATTAAATTTTTTTCTGTGTTTATTTACTCAGCCTGGAAAATTTCTTTGGAAATTTTGTAAGGCAGACAGATTACTTAGCAATAAGTTCTATTTTTTGTTTGTTTAGGAAAGTCTTTATTTTACCTTTTGAAAGATAATTTTGTAGAACATAGGATTTTTTGTTGACTTTTTTTCTTTTCATGCCATAAGCACTCCGTTATTAATGTTATTTTAGTTCTGTTTTTTTTTTCTTATTTTTGGCAATATTTTGTAGTTTTCCTAGCAGAGGCGTTTCACCTACTTCATGGAATATATTCCTAAGTATTTTATGCTTTTTTTTTCTTTTTGATTCAGCTGTTGTAAAAAAGGATGAATTCTTGATTTGATTCTCAGCTTGAAGCCTGCACAGCTAAAGCAAGACTAAGCAAAAATAATAAATCTGAAGGTATCAGATTACCTCACTTCAAACTACTACAAGTCTGTAGCTACTGAAACAGGATGACACTGGTATAAAAACAGGCATGTAGACCAATGGAACAGAATAGAGAATCCAGAAATAAAGTCAAATACTTACAGCCAACTGCTCTTTGGCAAAGCAAACAAAAACATAGAGTGGAGAAAGCTTCTGCACAGAAGAAGAAATAATCAGCTGAGTAAACAGACAACTCACAAAGTGGGAGAAAATATTCACAAACTATGCATCTGTTATAGGATTAAAATCCAGAATCTACACAGAGTTCAAACAAAACAACAAGATAAAAACAAATAATACCATCAAAAAGTAGGCTAAGATCATGAATGGACAATTCTCAAAAGAAAATTACAAATGGCCAATGAACATAAAAAAATGCTCAACATCAGTAATCATCAGGGAAATCCAAATCAAAACCAAAATTGAATACCACCGTCCACCTTTAAGAATGAACATCATTTAAAAATCCAAAAAATATTACAGTCTTGGCATGGATTTGGTAAAAGGGAGCACTTTTACACTGCTGGTGAGACTATAAGCTACTATAATCATTGTAGAAAACAGTAAGGAGATTCCTTAGAAAACTAACAGTAGATCTACATTTTGACCCAGTTATTCTACTATTGGGTATCTACCCAGAGAAAAAGAAGCCATTATATGCAAAGATTTATGCACACACATTTTATAGCAGTACAAATCCCAATCATAAAAATATGGAACAAACCCAAATGTCCTTCAACCAATGGATAAAGAAAATGTAATACACACACACACACACACACCCCATGGAATACTACTCAGTCATAATACAGAACAAAATAAAGCTATTAATAGCAACCTGGATGGAGTTGGACACCATTATTCTAAATGAAGTAATTCAGGCTTACATAACCAAAACTTGAATCTTGTCAATTATAAGTGGGAGCCAAGCTATGAAAATACAAAGACATAAGAATAATAAAAACGACTCTCAGGACTCAGGGAACAGTTGGAGTGGGGAGAGGGATAACAGACCATACACTGGGTGCTCTGTACACTGCTCAGGTGATGAGTGTACCAAAATTTCAGAAATCACAACTAAAGAACTTATCCATCTAATCAAACACCACCTGTTCCCTAAAAAGTATTGAAATAATTTTAAAATGAGAATAAAATCAACCAGATGAATATTTTTTTTTCTCATTTATTTATTTTATTGCATTTTAGGTTTTGGGGTACATGTGAAGAACATGCAAGATTGTTGCATAGGTACACATGCAGCAGTGTGATTTGCTGCCTTCCTCCCCATCACCTACATCTGGCATCTATCCCCTTGCTATCTCTCCCCAGCTCCCCACCCTCCACCATCCCTCCCTTATTTCCCCCCAACTGACCCCACTGTGTCGTGCTCCCCTCCCTGTGTCCATGTGTTCTCATTGTTCAACACCCGCCTATGAGTGAGAACATGTGGTGTTTGATCTTCTGCTCTTCTGTCAGTTTGCTGAGAATGATGGTTTCCAGGTTCATCTATGTCCCTACAAAGGATGCAAACTCATCGTTTTTGATGGCTGCATGATATTCCATGGTGTATATGTGCTACATTTTCCCTGTCCAGACTATCATCGATGGGCATTTGGGTTGGTTCCAGGCCTTTGCTATTGTAAACAGTGCTACAATGAACATTCATGTGCACGTGTCCTTATAGTAGAACGATTTATAATCCTTTGGATATATACCCAGTAATGGGATTGCTGGGTTAAATGGAATTTCTATTTCTAGGTCCTTGAGGAATCGCCACACTGTCTTCCACAATGGTTGAACTAATTTACACTCCCACCAACAGTGTAAAAGTGTTCCTATTTCTCCACATCCTCTCCAGCACCTGTTGTCTCCAGATTTTTTGATGATCGCCATTCTAACTGGCATGAGATGGTATCTCAATGTTGTTGTGATTTGCATTTCTCTGATGACCAGTGATGATGAGCATTTTTTCGTATGTTTGTTGGCCTCATGTATGTCTTCTTTTGTAAAGTATCTGTTCATATCCTTTGCCGACTTTTGAATGGGCTTGTTAGTTTTTTTTCTTGTAAATCTGTTTTAGTTCTTTGTAAATTCTGGATATCAGTCCTTTGTCAGATGGGTAACCTGCAAAAATTTTTTCCCGTTCTGTTGGTTGCCGATTCACTCTAATGACTGCTTCTTTTGCTGTGCAGAAGCTGTGGAGTTTGATTAGGTCCCGTTTGTCTATTTTGGCTTTTGCTGTCAATGCTTTTGGTGTTTTAGTCATGAAGTCTTTGCCTACACCTATGTCCTGAATGGTTTTGCCTTAATTTTCTTCTAGGGTTTTTATGGTGTTACATCTTATGTTTGTCTTTAATCCATCTGGAGTTAATTTTAGTGTAAGGTGTCAGGAAGGGGCCCAGTATCTGCTTTCTGCACATGGCTAGCCAGTTTTCCCAACACCATTTATTAAACAGGGCATTCTTTCCCCATTGCTTGTTTTTGTCAGGTTTGTCAAAGATCAGATGGTTTCAGATATGTTGCATTGCCTCCGAGACCTCTGTTCTGTTTCATTGGTCTATATCTCTGTTTTGGTACCAGTACCATGCTGTTTTGATTACTGTAGACTTGTAGTATAGTTTGAGGTCCGGTAGTGTGATGCCTCCTGCTTTGTTCTTTTTGCTTAGAATTGGCTTGGCTATGTGGGCTCTCTTTTGGTTCCATATGAAGTTTAATGTGTTTTTTTTTCCAGTTCTGTGAAGAAGGTCATTGGTAGCTTGATGGGGATAGCATTGAATCTGTAAATTACTTTGGGCAGTATGGCCATTTTCACGATATTGATTCTTCCTAACCATGAACATGGAATGTTTCTCCATCTGTTTGTGTCCTCTCTTATTTCGTTGAGCAGTGGCTTGTAGTTCTCCTTGAAGAGGTCCTTTATGTTCCTTGTTAGTTGTATTCCTAGGTATTTTATTCTCTTTGTGGCAATTGTGAATGGAAGTTTGTTCTTGATTTGGCTCTCTTTTAGTCTGTTATTGGTGTATAGGAATGCATGTGATTTTTGCACATTGATTTGTATCCTGAGACTTTGCTGAAGTTGTTTATCAGTTTCAGGAGATTTGGGGCTGAGACGATGGGGTCTTCTAGATATACAATCATGTTGTCTGCAAATAGAGACAATTTGACTTCCCCCTTTCCTATTTGAATGCCCTTTATTTCTTTTTCTTGCCTGATTGCTCTGGTTAGAACTTCTAATACTATATTGAACAGCAGTGGTGAGAGCGGGCATCCTTGTCTGGTGCCAGATTTCAAGGGGAATGCTTCCAGTTTTTGCCCATTCATTATGATATTGGCTGTTGGTTTGCAGGAAATAGCTTTTATTATTTTGAGATATGTTCCGTCAATACCTAGCTTATTGAGAGTTTTTAACATAAAGGCCTGTTGAATTTTGTCAAAGTCCTTCTCTGCATCAATTGAGATAATCATGTGGTTTCTGTCGTTGGTTCTGTTTATGTGGTGAATTACGTTTATAGACTTGCATGTATTGAACCAGGCTTGCATCCCTGGGATGAAGCCTACTTGATCGTGGTGGATGCTTTTTGATGTGCTGTTGCAATTGGCTTGTCAGTATTTTATTGAAGATTTTTGCGTCTATGTTCATCATGGATATTGGCCTGAAGTTTTCTTTTCTTGTTGAGTCTCTGCCGGGTTTTGGAATCAAGATGATGTTGGTCTCATAAAATGATTTGGGAAGAATTCACTCTTTTTGTATTGTTTGGAATAGTTTCAGAAGGAATGGTACCAGCTCCTCTTTGTATGTCTGTTAGAATTTGGGTGTGAACCCATCTGGACCTGGGCTTTTTTTGGGTGGTAAGCTCTTAATTGCTGCTTCCACTTCAGACCTTGTTATGGGTCTGTTCAGGGTTTCGGCTTCTTCCTGGTTGAGGCTTGGAAGCAAGCAAGTGTCCAGGAATTTATCCATTTCTTCCAGGTTTACTATTTTTTGTGCATAGAGTTGTTTGCAATAATCTCTGATGATGGTTTGAATTTCTGTGGAATCTGTGGTGATATCCCCTTTATCGTTTTTATTGCATCAATTTGGTTATTCTCTCTTTTCTTGTTTATTAATCTGGCTAGTGGTCTGTCTATTTTGTTGATTTTTTCAAAAAAACATCTCCTGGATTTATTGATTTTTTGAAGGGTTTTTTGTGTCTTTATCTCCTTCAGTTCTGCTCTGATCTTAGCTATTTCTTGTCTTCTGCTAGACTTTGAGTATTTTTGATCTTGCTCCTCTAGCTCTTTCAGTTTTGACGATAGGGTGTCAATTTTTGATCTCTCCTTGCTTCTCATGTGGGCACTTATTGCTACATATTTTCCTCTAGAGACTGCTTTAAATGTGTCCCAGAAATTCTGGTATGTTATGTCTACATTCTCATTGGTTTCAAAGAACATCTTTATTTCTGTCTTCATTTCATTGTTTATCCAGTCAACATTCAAGAGCAAGTTGTTCAGTTTCCATGAAGCTGTGCAGTTCTGGGTTAGTTTTTGAATTCTGAGTTCTAACTTGATTGCACTGTGGTCTGAGATACTGTTTGTTACGATTTCCGTTATTTTACATTTGCTGAGGAGTGATTTACTCCCAATTATGTGGTCAATTTTAGAGTAGGTGTGATGTGGTGCTGAGAAGAATGTATATTCTGTGGATTTGGGGTGGAGAGTTCTGTAAATGTCTATTAGGTTTGCTTGTTTCAGGTCTGAGTTCAAGTCCTGGATATCCTTGTTAATTTTCTGTCTGGTTGATCTGTCTAATATTGACAATGGCGTGTTAAAGTCTCCCACTACAATTGTGTGGGAGTCTAAGTCTCTTTGTAAGTCATTAAGAACTTGCCTTATGTATCTGGGTGCTCCTGTATTTGGTGCATATATATTTAGGATCGTTAGCTCTTCTTGTCAATGAAGAGAATGAATCCAAGCTGGAAAATACTCTTCAGGATATTATCCAGGAAAACTTCCCCAGCCTAGCAAGGCAGGCAAATATTCAAGTCCAGGAAATACAGAGAACACCACAAAGATATTCATCAAGAAGAGCAACCCCAAGGCACATAATCATCAGATTCACCAGGGTTGAAATGAAAGAGAAAATACTAAGGGCAGCCAGAGAGAAAGGTCGGGTTACCCACAAAGGGAAGCCCATCAGACTCATAGCAGATCTCTCAGCAGAAACCCTACAAGCCAGAAGAGAATGGGGGCCAATATTCAACATCCTTAAAGAAAAGAACTTTCAACCCAGAATCTCCTATCCAGCCAAACTAAGCTTCATAAGCGAAGGAAAAATAAAATCCTTTGTGAACATGCAAGTACTCAGAGATTTTGTCAGAGATTTGCTTTACAAGAGCTTCTGAAAGAGGCTCTACACATATAAAGGAACAACCAGTACCAACCACTCCAAAAACATGCCAAATGGTAAAGAGAATCAACACAATGAAGAATCTGTGTCAACTAACGGGCAAAACAGCCAGCTAGCACCAAAATGGCAGTATCAAATTCACACATAACAATATTAACCCTAAATGTAAATGGAATAAATGCCCCAAATCAAAAGACACAGAATGGCAAATTGGATAAAAAGCCAAAACCCATCGGTGTGCTTTATCCAGGAAACCCATCTCAAATACAAGGATACACAAAGTCTCAAAATAAAGGGATAGAGGAAGATTTACCAAGCAAATGGAGAGCAAAAAAAAGAGGAGTTGCAATTCTCATCTCTGATAAATTAGACTTTAAAGCAACAAAGATCAAAAGAGACAAAGAAGGACATTACATAATGGTAAAAGGATCAATACAACAAGAAGAGCTAATGATCCTAAATATATACGCACCCAATACAGGAGCACCCAGATACATAAGGCAAGTTCTTAATGACTTACAAAGAGATTTAGACTCCCACACAATTATAGTGGGAGACTTTAACACCCCATTGTCAATATTAGACATGTCAACCAGACAGAAAATTAACAAGGATATCCAGAACTTGAACTCAGTCCTGGACCAAGCAAACCTAATAGACATTTACAGAATATTTTTAAATGACCAGAAAACATGGGTAAAGTGAGGCTCATGGTGAAAGACTGGCTCAGCAGAAAAATGGAACTGTATCTCAACTCTCCTGACTTTTAGCCCAGTGTTCTTTCCACCACTCACTCACTCATTTCTCCATTTTAAATTTGTTTTTTGACAGACGTGTATTGATTTTGTTGATATCATATGGAATATCTGAGTTGGCAAAGCCTGAATTGACGCATACAACCAAAAACTTTGTAAAATAGTTAAATTTTACTGTAGGAAGCAGTTTTTACTTGACAAGGTAAGCGTGTTTTGAAATGATGTTCTGTCACGGAAAGAAAGAAACCTTGCATCACAATCTTTTTTGTTGAAATAAACTGAAGAAGTCCCATCTATCAGGTTTCCCAGCTTCAAGCCTCAAATACAACTAATCTTTTTTTGCCTTCTTTCCAGTTCTAACAAATTTCCAGAAACAAAACAGACAACATTTTGTGATGATAAATATCACAGCTGCCATGCAGGCCAGGAAGAACCCAATCACATCGAAAGAATGGTACTGGAACCAGGTGAGGTCGTGGGCTGCAACCCGAAGGTGTTTGGCTCCTTTGTGGCGCATGACAAACTCAATCCAGAAGACTGCTCGATCCAGGGGCTTCACTGGTTGATCACGTTGGATTCTTGATAATTTCATAGTGTTCTCTTTATATCTGAAGAATAAACAAAGAGACACCAATATTGAAAGTAGGTTAATTTGTCTGAGCATATCAAGTCCATGAAAGGTTTTTATTTTTTACATTTATTTATTTATTTGTTGTTTAGAGACACAGTCTCACTCTGTTGCCCAGACTCGAGTGTAGTGGCAGTATCTCAGCTCGCAGTAGCCCCTGACACAGAATTTATGCAATTTAATTGAGTCATCATGAAAACTGGAATTTTAAATTGGAATTTTATCATTGATAAGTATTTTTAAAGTAAAAATGGAAAGTCAGGTGAGAAAACTAATTTCTCTGAAGCAAAGCAAATATGAGTTATTTTATTATTATTTTTTAAATTTGTTAATTTTTAATTTGGGGGCACATAGTAGGTGTATATATCTATGACTTGCATGAGATGTTTTGATACAGCCTGCAATGTGAAATAATCATATCATGGAGAATAAGGTATCCTTCTCTTAAGCATTTCTCCTTTGTGTTATGAGCAATCCAATTATACCCTTTCAGCGCTGGAATAGGCACATGAGAATATGCTCAATATCATACGCAATTTTAAGTGCTTTAAGAAAGAATGAAAATATAATTTGAGAAACATCATTTTTAAGTTCTGAAAAGGAATTGTGGTCATGGTGAGTGAAATGCCTCATAGCTAGTCACTCTGCTTTTGCCCTACCCCTGTGTCTCCTACTGTTTCCTATCCAGTAGCCAGAATGATATTTTTGAAATAAAAGTCAGATTTTGACACTCCCTTGAGTAAGATTTTTGCCTGACTTCTCATCGTATTAAGAATAAAACCCCATCAAAAAGTGGGTAAAGGATATGAACAGAACATAAATGCATTTTTTTGAAATAAGGCATTTATGCAGCCAACAAACATGAAAAAATGCTCACCATCACTGGTCATTAGAGAAATGCAAATCAAAACCACATTGAGATACCATCTCACACCAGTTAGAATGGCTATCATTACAATATCTGGAGACAACAGATGCTATGGAGGAGGTGGACAAATAGGAACACTTTTACAGTGTTTTGGGAGTGCAAATTAGTTCAACCATTGTGGACACCACTGTGGTGATTCCTCAAAGACCTAGATATAGAAATTCCATTTGATCCAGCAATCCCATTACTGGGTACATACCCAAAGGATTATAAATCATTCTATTTTAAAGACACATGCACAAGTATGTTCATTGCAGCGCTGTTCACAGTAGCAAAACTTGGAGCCAACCCAAATGGCCATCTGTAATAGACTGGATAAAGATAATATGGCACATAGACACCATGGAATACTATACAGCCATACAAGAGGATGAAAACCGTAATTCTCAGCAAGCTGACGGAAGAACAGAAAACCAAATACTGCGTGTTCTCACTCATAAGTGGGTGTGGAACAATGAGAACACCGGACACAGGGAGAGGAATATCACACACTGGGGTCTGTTGCAGGGTGGGAGAGTTAGGGAAGGGATAGCAGTGGGTTGGGGGATTGGGGAGGGATAACATTAGAAAAAATACCTAATGTAAATGACAGGGGGATGGATGCAGCATGGCATGTGTATACCTATGTAACAATCCTGCATGATCTGTGCATGTACCCCAGGACGTAAAGTATAATGAAAAAATAAAATAAGAATAAAATCCAACACTGTTATTTACTCCACAGGACCCTGCAATGTCAAACACTGGCAAACTCTTCTCCTAACACTTTTTCCATGGACACTAGGTCTTCTAGTGTCCTTCTATTTTTCTTTAAGCTCCCACAGGTGTTCTCATCTCAGCACCTTTACACATTTTGGACCCTCTCTCCCATTCTTGGAGCATTCTTTCTTGCAACAACCAAGGCTTGCTTCTCTCTCATTTTGAGGCTTCCCTTGAAATGTTAAGAGAGGCTTTTCTTGGCCACACTAAGATGGAACCCCTAGGATTTTCTCGATTGTTTTATGATTATTTTGACATTTGATTCCTAGAATTTAAAATATATTTTATAGCTTATAAAATAAATCTTTAAATATTAAAACCAGAAGATAAATATACATACACAAAGTGAATAGGTCAAAAGTGTAAGATCGTCTTCAACATTATCTTGAAGAGAAAATACCAATTTATCTACTGTTCAGTTCATGGTACAGGATATCACAACCTACCTAGAATAATTCTCTTTTCCTGAACCATTTAGTCATTAGCTTTGTCCTCCAATTAAGTATTAGCCTGACTTCAAATATCATATGTTAGTTTTGCTTGTTTATATAATTGAATTTTATAGTATGTATTCATCAGGTCATTTTATAAAATCTTTGGGTGGCAATTGTTGATTAATTCCGTTGCTGTGTAGTATTTTGTTGATTGCTAACACACGGATTATGTCATCATTTTATGAGCAATAGACATTTGGGTTGTTAACAATTTTTGGAAAGTAGTAATAATTCTGTCATAAACATTTTTGTATGTGAAATGCTAGAGTTTCATGGCCCCCCTCCCAAGATGTCCAGTGGTTTGTGGCTCATCTGTTCACTCCCCATGCACACACAAAGCCCTTACAGGAGGGAGAGGATGTAGACAGCCAGGTGCAGGAGCCTGGGTGAGCACCCCTAGCCTCTTGCCTCAAGGCAGCAACCAGGGGTGGGTGTCTGCAACTCCTGAAGCCCAAGTGGGTAGTGTTACAGGGTACTCTTTTAGGCTTGCCCTTTTCTGATGGCTTAAGTGTTAACCAGTTCAGTGCCCTGTTAGTACTCAGGTTCTTGTCTGGCATTTAGGAAGAATCAGGTCGCACATGGAATTGAAGGATGACATGTAAATGTTTATGACAGAATGCATGGCTTTTATTGACTGGTGGAGGTAGCTCTCAGTCAGATGTATGGGGAGCTCAAATGGTAACAGAGTGGGAAGATGATCTTCCCCTGGAGTTTGGCCATCCAGCGTCCAATCTCTCTCCTCCGGCTGTACCTGGCTGAACTATTCTCACTATTCAGAAACTCCTTCTCTTCTCTCTAATGCACCATTCTGCCGTTTTTCTGCTCTTCTATTCATCTCCTTGTGGAGCTGGGGGGTTGGGGTTTATACAGGTACAGAATTGGTGGATGTGGGACCAAAAGGCAACTTCGGGGCTCAAAAACAGGAATGTGTGTTCTCATGTAGGGCCATGAGTTTTCAGGCTTGAAGGTGGAAACTTTGCTGGGGAACTGACCTCTTTTACCCAGTATTTTCCTGTTTCCTGTCCACATCATATATAGCACTAGATTTACATATTTATACTTATCTGTTGGGTATATAATTGAAAGTAGCATTGCTGAGATAAAAATGCATGCATAGTCATGATTTACTTTGTGACTTTAATTTTTAATTTTTTACTTTTTTTTTTTTTTTGACGGAGTTCTTCTGTTGTTGCCTAGGCTGGAGTGCAATGGCATGATCCTGGCTCACTGCAACCTCCATCTTCCAGGTTCAAGTGATGGCTCACACCTGTATCCCAGCACTTTGGGAGGCCAATGCAGGTGGATCACCTGAGGTCAGGTATTTGAGACCAGCCTAATCAACATGGCAAAACTCTGTCTTTACTAAAAATACAAAATTAGTTGGGCGTGGTGATGCATGCCTCTAATCCCAGCTACTCTGGAGGCTGAGGCAGGACTTTAAATTTTTTTGAAGTGTATTTTTTAATTTCCAAAATTGAAGTTATTTTAGTTATCGTTTTTATAATCTCCTTTACTTCCACTAAGTCTGGATTATACACACTTTTTATATTGAACCTTTTTATATTTACTGAGTCTGGATTTACAGCCCACCAAATGTCATTTCAAATAACTACTAACAGTTCAACAGGCTCTAAGAAAATGTGTCTTCCAGTTGACACATATAATACATATGTGTGTGTTTATACATATATATGTGTGTATATTTAAACATATATATATATATATATATATATATATGTGAAGGTGTATTTTGTTCCAGTATGAGGTTCCATTTGTTAACTCTGTTTTTCTAATGTTTTATGTCCCTACTAATTATTTGCTCCTCTTTATAAGGTATGTTTTGATTTAGTGGAAGTATTTGCATATTCACGTTTAAATATAACAACTTATTTTATATTTCTTTTATATTGGTCCAACCTGTTTTAAAAGTATTCCTTTAGGTGATATCTTTATTTAAAAAAACGTTATTGTTAGTACTTATAAATGCTGAATTGATGGTATCTGGACTGGGAATTTTAGGCATTTTTTACATTGTTGCATTTGGAATAAAAATAAATCAATTATTAAAAATTTAACTTATGAAAATTAAAATTTGTGTGCTTTAAAAAGCATCATCAAAAAAGTAAAACGTTAGCACACCCAGAATAAAACAAAATATTTGAAAATTATATATCTGATATAAGATTATGTCCATAAAATATAAACAGTTCTTAAAACTCAATAATTAGACAGGGAGCAAAGTTTAAAAGTTTTCCAAGGATTGGACTAGACATTTTTCCAAAGAAGATATACGTCCAATATCACATACAACAATGCTCAACATTTGCAATTCAAAAGCACAATGAGAGATCATTTCACCTCCACTAAAAAGGCTACAACAAAAAGACAGTAACAGGTGTTGGCAACACTGTGGAAAAATTGGAACCCCCTTGTACTGCTGGTGGTAATGGCTAATGGAACAAGTCATTTGGAAAACAGTTTAGCAGTTCTTCATAAACATACAGTTCCCACATCAGCCAGGAATTCCACTTCCAGTATTAACCCAAAAGAAAGGAAAACATGTTTATGCAAAAACATGTGTAGCAATACTCCTAATAGTCACAATTGGAAACAATCAAAAGGCCAATGAACTGATAAGTGAACAAATAAAATATGGCATATCCATACTATAAAATATCACACTGCTGTAAAAAGAAGTGAAGTATTAATACACACTACAACATGAATGAATCTAAAAACCATTAAAAAAATAAAAAAATTATGCTAGGTGAAAGAACTCATTTACACAAAACCCTAAACTGTATGATTCCAGATGGCTTTATGACTCTGTAAGCATTCTAAATATATAGAGATTTTATACTGTAAATAGATGGGGTTTATGTTATGGAAATTATATCTAATTGTCAAATCTATTACAATAATTATAACAACAAAAGTGAATTTTTCATCAAGAAAATAGTTATACTTTTAGACATTTTAGATATTTAATTAAAATATTTTATGACATTTTTTCAAGTTTATTCTTCCTATTATAAATTAACTGCATTATTTTTAATGTCTTTTAATATTATCAGTTATATTTGTGTAGAAAATTGTTCCACTAATTGGATACCCACAAATGTATGGGGTTCAAACACAATTTTTAAATAACTGCTCAAAAATACAAGAAGATTTCAGATTGGCTACATCATTTAACTTCTTTCAAAATTAGTCTCTTGCAAAAAGGATGAAATTCATACTTGCTATTGACAAGATAAACTGCCTATAAATACCACTAGTAAAAATTATTATTATACTCACAAAGGATCATTAATTACAGTCCTCAGTGCATTCAACAAGTCTGTACTCGACATTGTATTGAAGTCCAATCCAATAGCTGCACCCTTGACCTTCATGTGAGCAATGTTATCAGGTTGATCCGCAAACAACGGAATGCCCACCATAGGGATCCCATGGTAGATTGCCTCGTAGATGCCATTGGATCCACCATGAGTTATAAAAGCTCTGGTTTTTGGATGACCTAGGATTGAATTAATTTTAGCAAAATTATTTATAAGAATAAAATGAGAAGTACACAACTAAAGGCTCTTAAAGTGACAGTGTTTTCTAGCTAAAATACTGAACTAAATTACAATTGTATTTCAGCTTCAGAGGAAAGAGCACCTACTTTTGATGGAGATGTAAGTGAAAGTGATATGGTGCGTGTGATTTCAGACTGAAATAATTAATACAAGCTTACCAGTTGGACTAAAGAAAAAATGCAATCTAAATAAAAGAAATAAAATGTCCAAAAGAAAAAGAAAGCAAGAAAGAAAGTAAGAAAAAGAAAGCAAGAAAAAGAAAGCAAGAAAAAGAAAGCAAGGAAAAGAAAGGAAGAAAGAAAGAAACCAAAGGAAAGAGATGGGCACGTAAGAATGTGTTCTCTTAAATGCAGTCACAGAATGTGATATGACATGTGTAAGGCATCAGACAGTTGCGTGGCGGTGATGTCAGGATTGAGAAAGCACAAGTCACAGTTCATCAAGAAATGTGTCATCACTTTATGATTCAGATTAGGAATTTAATTCTACAGAAAATGCAGAGGTCCTGGTGATAGCAGAAGAGCTGTTACTTTAGTGACATTATAAACAACCCTGCATAAAAGGAAAGAACAGGTGTAAAGTTGTAGAAATAGGAGACAAAGAGACAACCCATGAAGTTATTAAAAAATTCAGTAAGACATTATAATACCTGAAAGATACTCTGATTTTGACCATAAAGAATGTGAGCATATGTCATAAAATGCTGACAATTACTGTTTATTATTGTTCCTATAGGACTGGAATAAATATAAAGAAGTTTCATTGTATTTTTAAGTTTTTCCATAACAATCTTATTTCATTATGAATTATTAACACTCTAATGGGCAGTTACTAACATATTCATTATTTGTTCTCCAGAGTCATACCAAGAAGGTCATTCTGGGGTATCCACTTGTACACCCGTGTATTGTGTCCTAAGGCATGAGGTTTATTTCCATCAAATCTCCACAGAACCTGTTACAATAAAGAAAACATCTTATTCCATGAGTGAAGCTCCAAAGTTATAGAATGTTAGCAGCCTAAACAGACTAAGAATGAGGTCAAGGGATGTTAGGTAATAAAGACTACTCAAAGACTGACATAAATAGAATACTTATATTTTATTTTCTTAACTTTTATAATTAGTTAAGTATATAAGGAAACCAGGATTTTCCAAAATAATAGCTTAGAAAAATGAGATTATCAATGAAAAGTTCAAATATTTAAAAAATTGTTACTCTTTTCAAAAGAAGACCTACATGTGGCCAATCATCATATGAAAAAAAAGCTCAACATCACTGCTCACTAGAGAAATGCAAATCAAAACCACAATATATACCATCTCATACCAGCCATAATGGCTATTATTAAACTCAAAAAGTAATAGATGCTGGCAAGGTTGTGTAGGAAAAGGAATGCTTATACTCTGCTAGTGGGACTGTAAGTTAATTCAACCATTATGGAAGTCACTGTGGCACTTCGTCTAAAACCTAGAGGCTAAAATACAATTCAACCCAGAAATGCCTTTACTGAGTATATAACCAAAGGATGGTGAATCACTCTCTCATAAAGGCACATGTGCATGTATATTCATAGCAGCAGTAGTTACAATAGTAAAGACATGGAATAAACCTAAAGTCCATCAATGGTTGACTAAATAAAGAAAACGGGGTACATATAAACCATGGAATACTATGGAGCCATAAAAAAGAACAAGATTTTATATTTACAGGGACGTAGATGAAGTTGGAGGCTATTATGCTTAGCAAAGTAGTATAGAAATAGAAATCCAAATACTACATATTCTCACGATTAAATGGAAGTTAAAAGATAAGAACACACGGAAACATGGGAGAACAACATACACTGGGGTGTATTGGAGGGTGAAGGGTGGGAGGAGAGAGAAGATGAGGTAAAATAACTAATGGGTACCGGACTTAATGCCTGAGTGATAAAACAATCTGTAAAACAAGCCCCAATGACACAAGTTTATCTATGTAACAAACCTACACATGTATCCCTGAACTTAAAAGTTAAAAGATAAAATTAATACACAAAAATTATAAAAAATTATATGTATGAAAGAAATTTAAGTAGTCATTACAATTCTAGTGAGAAAGATAGTAACAATTCAGAAATGACCTATATGTTTATTTTGTTTGATGTACATTATACTAGCTTTTATCTTCCAAATCAAATATTAATGTATCCATTTTTTAGTAATATGGGAAGTATTTCATGCATTTTACTTGTCTATAAGTAATTACATTAGAGTTTAGTGTCCTTTGACAGAAAAGCAAGTTGATAAAATAAACTACTTGTAAGAAATAAGTTAATGCTACAAAGGTAGCATGTATAACTTCTTTGAAATTGTGAATTATCAAGCACTACTTCTAGGAGAAATTTCAAGGGACAATTTTTGAGATAAATTCAGAATATTATCAGTATTGCTAATTTTAGATTTTTTTTCAGCATTGAAATTAGGAAACTGTTGGTATCATAAATAGGCAGTTTTGAATAAATTCAAACTTGTATTTTGCTGAATTTGTTCAACTCATTGTAAACACTTAGACAATGTGCTACAAAGCTTGACAACAGTGATTAATATGTTCTGCTGTAGCAAAGACATTTTTATGTTTAAGTTACTAATTTTAGAATTTCCAAGCAATCCTCATGAACTTCATAACTTAGGCTGTTTAACTTTTATTTGCTTTATCAGTATTAAAGCAACTGAGCTTTCAGCAAAAATGTCAGTATAGGTCATTACAAGAAGACTATATCAGATAAGGAACTAAAAAGTAATTGACAAATACACACAGGTGCATTCCATACAGAAGAAAATATGTTCCTACTATGTTCTATAGAGGGGCCGACTGAGCCTATCCCCGTGCCTGGCTTCCTTCTGTTTGACTCCTTCCTATATTTCCTTCTGTTGCTTCCATTGGGACAAGTTGTTAACCAGACATTGGCTTCAGACATTGGCTGGGATCGGTCCAGCAAGGGAGGCTGCTTTTTCTCTTTCTCTAAATCTTCCTGGTTGGGTGGGAATGTGGACTAGTTGTATAGCAGCCTAGGCCGTCCTTTCTCTGAATAGTACCCTGAACATCACACAACTATGCCTATTCCAAAATGTACAGGATGTATATAAGGCTGGATTACATGGCAAGCCTAAACTGCATGACTCATGTTACACATTTTGAAATACCTGCTATTGTTACGGTGCTAGTGAAGTTACCCCTTTAAATGTAATTTCTTCTGATAACATCTGTAGTGTATATGATGCCCTCAGGAATCCTTAAACATAAGGATCAAATGACAGGGGAAGAATTTGGTGATATCTCTTACCTGACCCCAATATCATGGTAATACCAAACTTTCCCTACACCTCTTAAATATATTTATTCCTGATCACTATATTAATGACAAATTTATCATCCATGAAAATACCCTCTGTATTATTTTAGCATCTTCCATGTATATTTCTGATTTTGAACTAATATCTGATAATTAGTGCTATCCCAACAGCTAAATGTTTAGGCAGGAAATTTCTGTAATTGGATTATTTACAGATTTTGAAAGCCTCTTTCAGTAGTTTTCTATACCAGTAAGGCAATTTATCAAACCTTTTGTGGGATCTTGGCAAGGGCTGATGCAATTACGTTGGCCCTTTCTTCTGTCATGTTACTGACCATTGACCCCAGAGAAAACACCACAACACCATTTTCTCCAGAGCTCTGGACAAACTCTTCCATTTCCTGTGAAAAAAAGAATTTGTTCCATCACAAAAGAGTATGAGCTCAGCAAGCACTACTGAAAGAATTGGTACATATAACTAAAGAGAGAAAATCAAGTATTATCAAGAGTTGTTGGAGTAAATTATAGCTTTTAACTGACTCAATCACTCAGTTTCTTATCAAGAAGATGGATAATATGAGACGGGTGGCCTCTACTAAGGGTATTTGTGTAAATATATATGCATTTGTGTGTGTGTGTGTTTAAGTGAGAAAAGAAATGGAGCTATTTACAAAGTAGTTAGGAACATAATGCTAAAAATATTATACACAGACTCTTCTCTTATGATAGTTACTAATATAGGTTCTTGGAAAATTGTACTACTTGGCTTTAATTTTATATTGTCATTCTACTAGGTCACATATCTTTATTTCAGGTGGATTTTTTTACAGAATTCTTTTAGTTTGAAGCCATCAGTGGTTTCTTTCCTAACTATAAGTACTGAGGAAAAGTTACAGTTGGGATGAGTTTATGTCTACATTTATCTTACTCTATAATCCTTTACACTTCACTTAAATTTTGTCAGAGTTTTCCAGTCTTTTTTCAAACAAGGAAAAAATAATCATAAAAGATGGTGGTTAAGAATCACTGACATTCTGGAGTCAGGTTTTGATTTGAAATTTCTGTGAATTAGTCCTGAGAGTCTCATTTGTAATACAGGATTGTATAGTATATAGTTAGATAGTTGTATGATAATATTTTTCAGGTTATTTTTGGGTGGAACAATTTTTTCCCTGAAATCACACCATTAAATTGATGCACTATTTCTAACTGCATATGAGGAACTCTCATCATTACTTTGCTGTGTCTCAGAGGCAGCACTTGCACCATAATACAAGAGGACACTAGGCTTTCCCACGTGGGAGATCTGGTCACCCTCATGAGTAGCTCACTCACACTACATAAACTCCTGGTGAAGATGTGCTTGGCAAAAATTGATTGATAATTATTCTGATTTTCTTTTTCCAATCTATGCCAATATTTAAATTTATATACTTTCAGATTTAATCACTGGAGTAAAACTTTTTAAACTGTTGTTTATAAAACAAAGAAAAAAAAATCCAAATATTGACTTTGAAGACCATATATTGCTGTGTATTTTTTAAAATATAATTTTTAATCAGACATCAGTGTTAATGTGAGAGTTGCTGTATTGCTATTCCATGTAATACATGGGGCATCTAGGTATTTTGTGTGATTGCAACTACCTGTTGCCACATTTAAAGTAACTCGCGTTTAGTGTTTACTCTCATTGGGTTGATGCCCAGAGCCTTCTTTCTCCACCCAATGTTGAAGTAATCTGACCTTTTTACCGATTCATCACTGATGTGGACTGGTCGTTTAACATTCCGGACAATTTCATAAAAATAATGCAAAATAAATGTAAGTAATTTGATAAAAGCATGAAAAGTTTAAAAATAAAATAAAATTTTTCTAGAATTTCTATCTAGAGATATTATCAATTTAAAATGTGTATGTTCTCATCACGGCTTTTGTTCTATTTACACATGTACACGTGACATTTATTTATAAAATTTAGCCTTATTGTATATACCTTTTTTCTCCTACAAAAATCTTGTCATTTTGTTATATTTATAATTTTCTTCCTCACTTTGCTTGTATTACGACTGGCAGTGTAATTGAATCTTTGATTGATAAAATTATTGTAATGCTATTGTATGCACATAGTCTAAGTTTTCAATCATTCCTTAATTTAAGATGTTGGATTACTTCCTATGTCAGTTTAATAAATATTTTCCATAAATATTTATGTACACCTTGATTTACTTTTCTCTGTATGATTTCATGTGAACATGTTGTAAAACCAAAGGCTATGTGCATTTTTAAAACACTTGATACATTTGGTCAAGTGTTTTTTTGTATATATATATATATATGTTATCTGAGGATCTAATATTTAATTTAAAAGACAGTGACTTGTCTTAACAATTATTTCACATAATAAACAATTAGAGAACTGATTTTACAACCACTGACTTGCATTCAAATCTTTATGCAAGTTAATAACAACAGCTAGTATTAGTACTTATCACTACTGTCTACTAGTCATCCTTTTTCTTATCCTTCTACACCTCCTACTTTCTTTTCCCTCCTACTGGCACTGTCACTGTCCCTTAATGTGTATACGGAAATCTTTCAATAGTAGGCCAGGGTGGCATAGAATTTTTATTAATCTTATCTCAGCTTTTGTCTCTTTTGAAAGTTACAATATAAAGCACATACAATTTGCATTCAACATAGATATTGGATTTTAACCATGGAATAAATTCTCAGTTTTATGTAGATAAAGATCTTAAGAGATTACTTAATAGTGTGTTAAAGAATGCTTACTTTCTACATATGTCTTAAAAGTATGATATTAATTTAAAATATATGAGATTCTTGTGTTCCTTTATAAGGAATATCATCTTCTATGCAGACAGAAATATTTTGTTATTGTAAACTGTTACTATTCAGATACAAGTGATAGAATTTATTTGGCCTTTACTGTATGTTCATTCTTCATTTTCTCCCCGCTTCTCTATAGGCAGCTATGGTGTCTAGACACAAGTTCCCCCAGGAAGCTTTACTGAGTTTCTTGTCAAAAGGCTGAAAACACCTACGCTAATAGGGTGTGTTTATGTTCTACAATGTAAATCTCCGGGATCTCAGTGTAGAATGAGTTACATCCTTGAGTAAAATCAGACGAACACTGAGTTTGGCTGCAAATATTATTAGGGGTACACATTTATATTGTTAAATAATTATTTTATTTTAAGCTACAATACTTAAGATCCTTATCCCTTACTGTAGAATTTTAGAATTTCAACTTGCTCATCCTACTGGCAAAACTAGTATGTCTACTTTTATCCAAGTTTGCAGGATATCTGCCTTCTATGGCTTTGCATGAGAATGTAATCTTGATGTGCCAAACACTCTGGTTCTATTAAATGAAGAATGATATCTCAAGTGACTTGCACATGTTAAGTAATTAGTGTATTAGTAATGATAATAAAATAACCATAATTGCAAAATTAATAATATTTCTGAATCACTGACTATATAACAGAGACATTTTAAGAGTTTTGTCTATATTAACTTTTTTTCCATACAACACAATATGAATTGGGTACTACTACTGTAAATGTAGGCAAAATTATTTCTATCAACACTCTAGTTCACTTTTCCATCATCTGCTACCAGGTTTCATGCAAAACGTTCTGAATGGTCTGTGTTTCCTTTCTTTTTTTAAAAAAGGTGATCTTATCGCATATCATCATTTCTTAACTCTTGGTATGCTCTTTCTTTATATTAAAAAAATCTTTTCACATATCATCATTTCTTTACTCTTTGAGTAGTTCCCAACAGCATTTAATAAATATTTTAACTCCTAATAAATATCTGGCTCTAACTTGCCTCTCAGTATCATCTGAGTCTCACTCAGCCTTGCCCTGAAAACTCAACTTGGAGCCTTGAGAACTGTCCCAAACACTTTATCTTCTTTTTCGTTTTGTGTCTTCCTGTCCCACTCGTTCTTTCACTGATTTCTGCGCATTGTTCAGTTCTCATCTTAATTATCAGTGACTCCAGGATACTTTCTATTATCTCCACTGATGCTTTCTTTGCTTTGGGTTTTTCCTCGAGATAATAGCTTTTGCACAATTTTTATTAATTGCACATATTCTATCTTTCAGAGTAGAATATAATGTGTGTGGAGACAGAAACTGTCTACTTTTTTCTGTTGCCTGTGGTTTGTGCTAAACTTTTTGTAAATACTCTTTCAATGAATGACAAATACCTTCTTATGTGTTGTATAATCAAGGGTTTAACTTAACGAACCCTATTTTCAAAGTCTTCTTTGTTTTCCCCTCTATCTAGAATAATGATTAAGCTCATGTAATTGTGATGGTATCAACAAATCAACATGTACATGAGTTTCTAATTGGCATCCGCTTCACCCTGCCCACTTCCCTTCTTTCTTTCCCTGTAAGTCAGTTACTCTGAATGAAGACTGTAGAGTCATTCCTATGAAAAATTCAAAGCAAACAAATCAAAATCCAAAAATTTTTCTTTACCTTAGGTAGGGGTTTGGCAGGTTTGCAGTGGAGTCCTCCAACAAAATCAACATTTGGTAAGAGTGGATGAGGAAATTGAAAATCCCAGGAGTTTCGAATAAGCCATATGTCAGCTTTCCCCATTGTCTCAGATAAGGTAGTGGGTCTTCCTGACAGGTATAAAGAAAAGGTAGATGACACAGGATAATTACACTAGGTAACTTTCTGAAAAGGAAAAGAACAATGTAGGCAAAGTGTCTGTGCTTTGAAATACATAAACATATATTCAAATATAGGCATAATTTAATTTTTGTGAATTACATAATTTGCCCATGTGTATTTGTAATAAAGGCAAAGTGACAAGAGTACTTTGAGGGTAAATGACTTGCTGATGCCACATCAGTATACTCATAATCATAAACAATTATTAAAATAATCCCCAGAGAACTAAACATCCACTTCCCTTTAAAGCTTCAATAGTAGCATATAAATATTTAAACAACTCTTTGAGCCCCATGATCAACTAACTTTGCTGTACCTACAAAACAATTTTCTAAGGAATAATCTAGTTTCCACAATTCATGAAGTTAATTCTTTCATCTTTAGTTATTCAAGTGAACTGTGGGCTATATTGAGAGTACGGCTGAAATCCTTATACCCACTACTGCTTTTGACTCATCCTAAGATATTAATAATATTAGCTTTTAAGTAAATACATTAGTAAATTACAGCTAGAAAATGTTGAAAAATTATTGAAGTAGAGATTTATACTTAACCTAAATTTGGCTCATATTTTTAAATGACCAGACATAGTTTCAAAAAAAAAAAAAACCTATACAGATATACAATGTTCAGACTTCAACAAGATGATTGCCTTAAAATGAATGGTTTCCAATCTTTTAGTGAAGGAATGTAGAGACACTAGAAACTACAAATTACCTTATTAGTGTTTGCATTTGAGACAGAGACACTATTTCTCTCAAATGTAAAGGAAATCTTCTGGTAACATGGGTACAGATTATAATTTCAGAATATGGAAACTGAGGTATACAAGAAACAATTTCTGGAATGTTACATAAGTAATTGTTGTAGAAAAATGTGTGACTGCTCAATCTACATGTATGCATTCGGCAAGATGTTGTTGACAGGTCTGACTGTTTTAAGATGAAAAAAATGCATAGTAAAACAGATGTGTGATAGTTTAAAGCAATATTAAGTACACTAATATATCGGTTTATGGCTTCCTAGACTGTTTCGTATGAGCAGTGGCCACAGGGTTTTAAATGACCTTATAACATCAGCATTTCTACAGTATTTGTGCAATTGACAGATCATCTTGTGTTTTCATTTCATAAATTCACTTACAAAAACTTCACTATGGCCAGGCATGGGGGCTCACACCTGTAATCCCAGCACTTTTTGGGAGGCTAAGGCAGGTGGATCACTTCAGTTCAGGAGTGCGAGACCAGCCTGGCCAACATGGTGAAACCGTATCTCTAATAAAAATAGAAAAAATTAGCTGAGCTTGGTGACACACACCTGTAATCCCAGCACTGAGCAGGGATTGTACCACTGCACTCCAGTACTTCAACCTGACAGACTGGGAGAGAGAGCAAGACTACAAAACAAAATAAAACAAACAAAAAACAAAAAAACTCCAGTATCCTGACTTTTTTGCTTTATATAAGCTCAGCTTTAAAGGCACAGGAAACAGCTTCAAAGGCATAAGAAAGTTAGGTCTCCATGATATCCACTGAAAAAATTACTTACCTAGAACTTCACTGTAAAACTGGTCCCACTTCTTCATATTAAATATTTGGAACCAAAATTGAAAATAAAGCACATAGATCATATTTTTTACCCTCTCCATGAAAGTCATTTGATCACTTAATTCTGACATAACAACAGGTGCATAGGCAGGAGGAAATGGAAATCCTCCACTGTGCTTTTCAATAGTGTAACCAGGAGAGAAGCGGAGACTGTACACGAAGGGTATGTTTAGTAGCTCAGCCAGCAGCTCACCACCGGGAAAAATAGCATCTGCAAAAACGACATCAAATTTTGACTCCTGTAGTTTTTTCATAAGTTTCTTATTTGAAACTACATCCTTGCAGAATTTTATAACTATGTCGCTAAATGTCCACATGATTTCTTGAATTTGTGAAAAGAATGACCAAAATGTGTCTTTAGGAAGGTTTATCCATCTGTTGACCTGTTGCAGGATGATATCCTCAAACTCAGTTTTAGTTAAAGATGTTGGATACACTTCAAGTTTAAGAGTAGATTGGCTGTTGGGATCAGAAAGAATGGAAGCTGAAGATGCCAGCACAGTCACCTCATGCCCTCTCTGGACAAGTTCATCCAGGATTGTCCTCATATTCATCCAATGGCTGAATTCTGTGGGCCACACCAGCACCTTTCCACAGTCCCCAGAGTTAATGTAACAGCTCAGCTGTATGAGCAGAAAAACTGAAGTCCATTTCACAGACATTCTGGTGCAGTGCAATGCTTTTTTTTCCATCTGCTGTTTCTTTCTGTCATTTCCTGTGGTTATATTCATGGATAAATCAATCAGGAAGTTAAAATGTAACTCACATTTCAAAGTAAATACATTACCATCAGATTAACAGTCTGAGCATGTAGATGGCAAGGAGATAAGTGAAGGTTGATGACCTGTTTCCACAAGTGTGTTTGATGTCCCTTTTATGTTTATAAGTGCTGTCTTTCAGCTAATATCAACGTTCTCGTATGGACACATCACTAGTCTTATATAATATATTTTAGAAGAGTTTCCAGAACCTTGGCCATGGGAGGTTCATGTTTCTGCATTCTATTTGACACAGAACTGAAGACAAAATAACAAAACACGGATCAAATAATTTTTTGCATATTTTGTTCACATGTAACTTATATACCACTTGCACTATCAACTGAGGCATGGTGTGCAGGGCAGGCTGCCATTTTTGCTGTTTGGGCAACTTAGCTGTTCTGTCCTTTGAGCTTTGGAGAGTTCAAATGTACTGGTGGTGGAAGGAATCCACCAGTTGCTGTGCATCTGCCCTACAAAAATGTGGCCGGACTGCTTCTTTAAGCAGGTACTAGATCCTGGTCCTCCTCACTGGGTGGGACTTCCCAATAGGGGACTCTAGCCACTCCCACCACTGTTCCTGAAACAGTGGTGGGAAATTTGAAACAGTTTTCAGAAATTTGAAAACTCCCTGTGACAGAGCTCCCAGAAAGAGGTATGGGCCAGCGTCTTTGCTGTTTGAGTGTCTTATCAATTCCAATCTGTAAGCTTTCAAGAGTCCAAGCTGGCTGGGTTGAAAATGATACATCAGGACAGCACAACAGCCATATAAAAATGTGGCCAGACTGCCTTTTTAATTGAGTCCCTGACCCCCATCCTCATCACTGGGTGGAGCCTTCCAACTAGGATCTCTGTCTACCACCACTGGTATTCCCTGGTTGACAGAGGTTCCAGGCCCTTCCTGGTAAAAGGATCCCAGGGGGCAGGGCAGGCTGACATCTTTGCTGTTTGGGCAACTTAGCCATTTCAGCCTTCTAGATTTGGAGTGTCCAAGGCAACCAAAGGCTGAAGTGTACCCCCAGCACAGCACAGCGGCTTAACCAAAATGTGGTTAGACTACCTGAAGCAGGTCCCTGATGCCATTCCTTCTGACAAGGGTTCTTATCTCCCAACTGGGGTCTCCAGCCACCTCTTAGAGGTGTGTTTGTGCCAGAAATAGGTCCATACCTCCCTGGGATGGAGCTACCAGAGAAAAGTCTAGGCTGCCTTTCTTGCTGTTTCTCAGCCTTCACAGGTGATACCTCCGGGTACTAGAAAATCTGAGGTGACTAGTGACTGGAGTAGGTCTCAGCATACCACAGCAGCCCCACGGAAAAGTGATTAGAGTGTAATGTAGGTGCCTATTTCCATATGGACTCCTCAGGAAGATCTTCCTGGCCTGGGTCTCTAGCCATCCCCTGTCCAAGCTATCTAGCTAGCACCAACTTGGCTCTTCTCTGGAGAGAGACCCCGGGGCAACAGAAAGCCTCTCTGTCACAGCCTCTGCAATGGATGTTTCCTCGCCTCCCTTGGCCAAAGGAGCAAGGACACTTAGCCACCGCTGACTTGCATCTCTCAGAAATGAAGCCACAGGAGTAAACAAAGTAGCAAAGCAGGAAGCCAACTGATGTGGAGCCTAGAGGGGTGGGTGCAGGAGAATCTGTAGCACAGTGTGGCCAGGAATGGCCATCTTTCTAAGTTCAACTTTCATGAATAAGAGACCCTAGACCTTGGGTAACAGTCAGACCTGATTCCTGCATGGTGTTCCTGCACATCAGACAAGGCTGGTCTAATTTCAGCACTCCTTGATCTTCTACCCTCTCCTGGGGCCCCAGCCTTTCCGTGCATGCCTACTTACATGACAGTCTTGGGTGCCCTGGTGGCCCACACCACAGCTGCTGCACCAGAGAACCATGCCTCAGCAATAGAGAGCTCCAGTGAGGCAGCCCCTATGACTGTGCACCAGTCTGTGTTCCAGCCCCATACTGCAGCTCCCCGGAACCCACAGAAACTCCTCACACAGCTTTGCTTAGTGCATATCTGCATGGGTGGGTTTTGATATCTCATTTTCTTTATGTATTGTTTTCCTGAATTCATTCAGTTCTATTTATGCTGTTCATTTGTGGCTTTTTGATGTTTATAAGATGGTTATTTAGAATTTTTTGCCATAAATTTATTGATCTCAATTTCTTTATGATTAATTATTGAAGATTTGTTTTGTTTCATCAGAAGATCCATATCGTCCTATTTTTTAATGTTTCTAATAGCTTTTCTTTGGTGTCTGTATTTGAGGAAGCAATCATCTCTTCTACTCGTTATGGACTTGTTTTGGAAGGGAAACTCCTCCTCAGACAGGCTGATAATGATTCTGGAATCTTCAGAACCTTTTCTATAGATGTGTTCTTCACATCTTTCTCCTTACTGCTGAAAAAGGATTAGAATTATATGTCTTACCCCCATCTTACAAGCCAGTCTAAGTCCTAAGACTGCCCATTTCTTCTCCCTAGGACAGTGCATGATATGAGGTCTATATCCCTTAAACTACAAATAAATTACGTGTATTAAGCAAGTTTGACATTGCTATATATAAATGCCCCTGATAGGGTACTTTGCAAAGAAATGGAGTTTAATTGTTTATGGTTCTACAACCTTTACAGGAAGCCTGGTGCTGGCAACTGCTTGGGTTCTGTGATGGCCTCGGGAAGCTTACCATTATAGCAGAAAGCAAGGGGTGGACAGGTGGGGTAAGCACATCACATGGCAAAAGCAGGAGCAAGAGTCAACCTAGGGATGGGGAATGGTCTCACATACTTTTAAACAACCAGATCTTACATGAAAACTCACTATTGTGAGGACAACACCAAGCGACAAGGCATCCACCCCCATGATCCAAACACTTCCAACCAGGCCACACCTCTACCATTGGGAATTACTATTCAACATGAAATTTGGATGAGGACAAGTATTCAAACTGTATTGGTAGGCAAGTAAACAGTTCATGGAAATGGATTATAGTCATTAGAAATTGATAAAGATAAGCTTTTTTTTTTTTTCCTGGAAAGCAGAATTAAGAGATAATCCATAACTTCCAGGACCACTTATAAACCCCTCCTATGTCTGGTATAATTATTATTACACTGATTTACTTTTCTTGTATGTAGGCATTTCAGATTTCTTTCACATCTTTCAAAAGAATTAGAGTCACAGAGTTTACACCTCCTTATTTTTGTAAGAAAATAATTGCTCTGTTAGGTAACTGCAATCTACATAAAGAAGAACTTTGTGTGCACTACTCTTCATATTGAAACAATGGCCAGTGTGATGGTGTTATGAAGTGGGGCCTTAAAAAGGCAATTAGGACATGAGGGTTTCTCACTAGAGATTGTAACTCAGGCCCACATAGAAGAAGATTTACGCAGCGTTTAGCCTTTTTGCCCTTCTAACTTACACCATTTGAGAACACAGTATTTTTCTTTTCAGAGGATGCAAGAATAGGCAGCATTTTTCCAAGCAGAGAACAGCTATCACCACATGATAAACCCACTACAGGTTTGATCCTGCATACTCAGCCTCCAGAATTGTGAAAAACACATATCTATTTTTGTATTTTACCCAGTATGGTACTTTGTTAAAGCAACACAAATGGACTAAGGCACAGGATGGTTGAGATTCACTCAGGGTAGCTGGCATAACATTAAATATTAGGAATAGTTATAGATTGTAATCTCAAACTTTTGGAAGGTAAAAATGTTTTACTGGGACAGACTGAAGGCAGTGGGAGGCATTTACGTTAGCATAGGAAAGAGAGAGAATAAAAGGCTTTCCCAGTTATGTCTGTTTACTCCATATCCCTTTGTCTCTATTCTGTTTACTCAAGTAAATTTTGTATTGATGACCCTCTCAGGAGGAAAGCAAAGAAGAATTATCTGTTAATAATGTTTACTCTGGGATCAAAACCTAAAGCTTTTATCATTCATAAAACCACTCTTTTAACCATGTTAATTATGCACAAGTGTGTTAACTTAGAACCTGCATTGTAAAATCTGACTGAATATATGTAATGATGGAGAGGGAATCCTGGTCAATTGGCTGCAGTTCATTCTCTGAAAGCAGCTGGCGACCATCCCTAGCCCACTTGAATCACCGTAGTGGTGTGAGAGTGCATTCAACCATGCGTAGTTGAGTCAGAGTCTGCAGGCCAGACCTCCGCAAGTGGTGGATGACGTCTCAGGTGGTGACCCCGACATGATGGAGGTCACACAGGATGGTACTTCTTTTGTGTTAATTGCTGCATAAAACATCTAACCATTATCTCTGAACTAAAGGAGTTTATGAGAAAAAAGCTATGAAAAACCTTCACTCTTAGTTTTCACTTAGGATCTACTTAGGATCTGCCTTTATAAATAACTTGATATTTAAGTAGACATTTTCCTCACAAACATTATAAGCATGTTGCCAAGTTTAGCTTGTGAGATCCTTCCATTTACAAACTAGAAAAAAAATTGTGAGCTTTATAATGGTATAGAAAGAATTTTTAAATACATGCAGTTTTCATTTGTATGTCATCTTTATTGAGCTATAATTTCCAAAATAGTTACTCATTTTGTGTGTACAGTTAACTATTTACAAACACAAAAACTGATGTTATTTTGTCACCATGGCTTTGTTTAAAGTCTGAGGTTAATTGCTTTAATTGTTTGGTCTCTGGTAGTCAAACCTGGATGTGTGTTAGGTGATGTAAGGATCAGTTACATATGGATGAAAAATGGTCATCATTTTCTCAGAGAGGTATACACTTGATTTTATGAGTATAAACATAGTTAGTGAAAAAATAATAATTTCCTTTAATATATTATTTTATTGTGTATATATCTTTAACCTTTCATATAATGACAGTGAAGAATTTGTGATCTGGGGAAGGATTTAGGTCCTTTTGGATCCACTAGCCATTGTTGGACCATACTGTCATTGAATAGAGCACCAGACACATGATTAACTACAGCAGAGTATATCTATAGTCATACATTTTGTGTAAAGGATACAAGCCCAGATAGTATTTTAACGCCTTTTACAGTATTTGCTTCTTTTTCGTACTTTGATTATAAATGTTTTAATTAAAAAAATTAATGATAAATAATTATTGCTGAATATTCTAAATATCTCTGCAAGATACCATCAAAGGATAATGTAGAATTCTGGAACAGCAACTTTAGGAGCTGTTAAGGGCAAGAAAATGGAGCAGATATCAAATCCAAGTTCTTAGTGGTTATGCCCACAATGGGTTACCACAGCTTTCTATTGACAACTAATATTAAACATGATAGTACCAAGAAGCATTCCAGTGAGTGTTCTGGATTCAAAATAGTGTTCTGTGTTCATTGAATAGCAACTTCCTGACTTTCACGTTGCTAATTTCTTTGTTGTTGTTGTTGTTGTTATTATACTTTAAGTTCTGGGGTACATGTGCATATTGTGCAGGATTGTTACATAGGTATACACATGCCATAGTGGTTTGCTGCATCCATACCCCCATCACCCACATTAGGTATTTCTCCTAATATTATCCCTCCCCAATCCCCTCACCCCCTGCTATCCCTTTCCTAGCTCCCCCACCCCCCAACAGGCCCCAGTATGTGATGTTCCCCTCCCTGTGTTCAACTGTTCTCATTGTTCAACACCCACTTATGAGTAAGAACACGTGGTGTTTGGTTTTCTGTTCTTGTGCCAGTTTGCTCAGAATGAAGAAAGGACAGGTTCAGCTTACAGTTTCACAGAATAGTGCATTTAATTCCTAAACAATGCATTTCTTCTTCAGACAATAGGACTTCAGAATCTACTAAACCCTAAGGTCTTGAAGACTGTACAAATAAATTACTACAACATCTATTGCTTGCAATAGTATAAGGGGCTACATCCACTTCTTAGTTCCAGACTTACGCATTCTACTTGCAGAGGTGATAACATGCTACATTGACCTCCTTCTTTAGGACAAGAAGGACATAATTTTTTTCATTATAGAAGATATCATCTTTTAGCTTTTAGTTAATCAATCTACCAATATAGAGTTAATTGCTTTAAGTGATTGGGCATACTATAGTATGTGTTTTCAAAATATCACAAAAGCTGATACATCCTGTTTGTGACTATTTATTTCAATGGCCTTGTGTGGGAGATTTTTTAGGTGTAAAGTTATTTGACCCTAAACTCAATTATTGATTTATATTACTTCTGTGAAACGGACTATCCTAATAAACACATGGCCACCTCTCAATGGAAAGTTCAGAATATGGCAAGGCAAGAAGCATTTAAGAATCATGATGGAGCTCTAACCATGTAACCTAATTTAGATTTTTTGAAACAAAGGAAGTGGGATATAACAACAATTCCCAGTACCTGTCTGGAGATTGTGAAAAAAAGCCTAACCTGCCACAACATCATCAAGCTATTTCTCATTGAGTATTCCATGTACTCAGCTCCCTGGGTCCCTCTAAGGAATATCACTGGGAAGAGGACACCTTCTGTCAGTCAAGATAGATAGACAAGTTTGGAGATTTAAAATTCTTACTATCCTGTCTAATATATTTTGTTTACATAGTCATGTAACTTTTTGAGGAAAAAAACATTTAACTTGTTCCTTAGTCTGTGACTTTATGCTACATTTCAATGAGATGAGTTTTTGGGGCAGTGTGAGTAAAATTAAGTTGAAACTTAAGTTCAAGTGCAATACCCGTGTTAATACCAATGAAGTTATTTACGTAACTCTCATCTTGAAAAATGTATTCTTTATTTAGAGGTAATGTGTGGCATATTATCACAATGAAAAAGACATTCACAAAGTTCATGAAGAGTGATATTGTAAGAAAAATTTAATGTAGGTGTGATATTGAAAAATACATATTTGGTCTTCCACCCAGTATTCTGTCATAAAACTACGAAAGTCATTAGAATCTGCAAAATGATGTGTTTTTGTAATCTAATTAATTGGCGATGGCTGGCAGTTTCTATGTAGCTTCAGAATGAAGGACTGTCTTTGGAAAGGCCAAAGCAGGATTAGAGAGTTGGGACTTTCATCTCCATCCCTCAACTTCCAGTAAGGGTAGATAAATTAAAGGTTAAGTTGATCACCAATGGCCAATGGTTTAATCAACCATGCCTACATAATGAAGCCTTTAAAAAAAATTCAAAAGGACAGCATCCATAGAGTTTCCAGATATGTGGAGGTAAACATATGGAGGTTCCTGGAGAATGGCACATCTCAGGAGGCTGCACAGGCTCCATACTTCTTCCACTGTACCTGTATTTTTTTTTTTTTTTTTTTTTTTTGGTATGGAGTCTTGCTCTGTCACCCAGGCCAAAGTGCAAAGGCGTGATCTTGGCTCACTGCAAACTCTGCCTCCCAGGTTCAAGCTATTCTCCTGCCTCAGCCTCCCTGTAGGGAGCCGAAGCAACATACCCTATCTGTAGAGATCAGCAGCAGAGCTGCTGTGAACTTTCGTTGAACTTCAGGGGAGTGAAACCACAGTAGGAGAATGTGTATGCCTGAGAGAGAACAGACAGGCCCAGAGAGATAACCACTTTGACCTTGCTGCAAGACAGCTTTTAGCTGAAATATGAGAATAATAATCACAGGCTGTTCTAAGTAACTGTACCCTCCCTTTGCTATGTGCTTTATGAACTTATAAAATAAAGTACATTAGGACAGGCTGGGGCTGTGAGAGTGACATTCTCACCTCTCAGACCGCATGGTGCAGCTTTCTGCATCTCTATGTCTGGGTCTTTCTTCAAGGACCTCTTAGGTCTTTGAACCCTTGTGCAGTGCGGGATGAGGCACATGTCCGGAGTAGCTGGAACCAGAGGTGCATGTCACCACACCCAGCTCATCTTTTGTTGTATTTTTAGTAGATACGGGGTTTCACCGTGTTAGCCAGGATGGTCCCTGTCTCCTGACCTCATGATCCACTCGTCTGGGCACCCAAAGTGCCAGGATTACAGGCATGAGCCACCGCATCTGGCCAATAATTTTTATAATAAACTAATAAATGTGTTTCGCTGAGTTATCTGAAGTGCACTAGCAAATTAATTGAAACCAAGGAAGGAGTTGGGGGAATGCTGATTTGCAGCTGGTTGGTTAAAGCATAGGTAAAATATATTGGGGCTTCTAACTGGCATTAAGGAATGTCTTGTTTGGCTGAGCCCACAACCAGTGAAATCTGATGCTATCTTCCAAGTAGCATCAGAATTGAATTGGAGGACACCCAGTTGCTGTCTACTGAATAACTGAATAACTGAATAACTGATTCCTTGTTTGATGTGTGGGGAACACCCTCTACACATTAACATTTTGTCACAGAAGTCTTCCGTTTTGATTGTTGTTTAGTAAGAGAATAGAAACACTTTGAGATTATTATTTTTTTTTGCACACAGTACAGACATATTGTACAGCCATCATGTCCAGGAGCTGGCAGAAATATTATCTCAGATGAACATATGATGTTGCATATCATTCTCTGAGTAAGAGTTTAGTACATAATTTAAATGTAAAGTTAAAACATTTACTTTCTCTTATGGTTGGAATGTGTGTGTTCCCTCCAAAATTAACGCCGAGGCTAAATCTTCAACACAACAGCAATAAGAGGTGGGGCCTTTCAGAGATAATTAGGCTTTACATTCATAAATGCAGTAGTGTTTTATAAAAAAAACTTGAGGACAAGTTTGTCCCGTATGTCTCTTCTACCACCTGAGGACAAAGGGACAAGGGCCTATGTTGGAAGCGAGGGCAGCCCTCACTAGACACTGAATCTGCTTGGTCCTTGATCTTGGACTCCCAGCCTCCACAAATGTGAAATAGAAATTTTTGTCCTTTATTGATTACCTAGCTTCAGGTATTTTGTAAAGCAGCACAAATAATGTAAGACACTATCTAAATCAGAGGGATATAAAAACAGGAAGGATGGGCCTACATGCCTTCATAAGTGTCTGCTCACACTCAACATGAAGGGGGATCCCTCCCAAGAAAGGATGTCCACTCCACACATACCCCTACTTTTCTGGGGGGAGGGGGCTCTGGGAAAGAGGGAATGAGGAGGATGCTGGCGCCACTATACACTTTTCCCTCAATTTCAACTTTTTTTTTTTTCTGCACCTGCCACAGAGGTCCCAAGACCAGGGATGCAAGTGTCCCTGCCAAAAGTAGGGATAATCCCCAAGTCAGAATCTGCAACTATAACTTTAAACCTTTGTTTCAGAATTTTTAAGGACCTGATAAAGTTGAGTGTGCATTCACCCTACCTGGTGAGGTTGGAACAGTAAACACTACTATGGTGGATAGTGGTCAAAAAAGTCCATTAGTTCTGTATTTATAGAACCATATACTATAAAAATGGTAGAAGGCTGAAGAGAAATAACTTTCTAGACTAGAATTGATGCTAGCAACCAGGGCCTGCACAGCAGGTGGACCTCACAACACTTCTAGAGATAGAAAATTTGGGGTAAAAATAAATGACAGATTGAGAGAAAGAGAAATTATGGCTGAGGACAATGAAATGAATAAGTGTGTTACACAATGAAGGTAATCCAGCAATATATTATTATCTCCAGAAAGGCTCAAAGCAAGAGCATCATATTATCTCTTAGCAAAATTATACTAGATGTCGAAGTGTAAAGCTGTATGTTTGCCAAGATCAGCCCCACTTTTAGAACCTGACAAAGTCAAATGGTATCCTGTAACATTGAGTGACCTCACATTGGGAGACACTCTGTTGTACCATACCTTGATGAACTGTTAATGGACCAACTGTTAATGACTAAAAGGAACTCTAGTAAATAGCCAGTCTTTTGACTCCTGTTTGTCAGACTCTGTCTACTACAGAGGATGTCATTTGGGAAGAAATTTCTGAGATTTTCTTTCTACTAGAACTTTAAATTGTGTTTTTATATGGCTATCAGAAAACAGAAAATTGCATACCTGCACATTTTGATTACAAAATGCTTAGAAACTCTATAATGGACACGATATAATGACAGCATGCCCAACATGCTACAGTGTGCTTATTAAAAACACATCACTTTTGATTTTATGGATAGAAAGTTATCCACAAATGTGAATGTAAAAAAACAATGGATTCCTGGCAGAAGTGAAGCAGTAGGCATTTTATGCTGAATCTGAGTTCCCCTGGGAGACAGCTCCACCTTAAAATAAGGAAGGATATGGGAGGCCTTTTGGTATACCCAAACTAAATTACATTTTTGTATGACTACCACTTATCTATACACATTGTCTGGCGTCTAATATTTTGGGGTGCAAAACATGTATTCTAACTTTGCTCAGGTTATTACTATACAGTGGAAACAACATGCTTAGTGGATTAAATGATACTGGTTCATGAAACAGAGTGCCTTAGGAGAGATGAGTGCCATTTCATCTCTCCTGGGAATGGCTGGATTTGCTTTTAGTGAGAAGCAGCATTCAGGGAAAAAAAATAATTATAGAAAATTTTCTTCCAGGAAATAAAAAATGAGAGTCATCCTGGAAAGATAATGAGGCTTTAGCTAAGTGGGACAGGCAGTCTAAACAATGTTGGATAATGCTAGAGCCTATCCCCTGGAAAGAGCCTGTGAGTAACTCTAGTAAATTATTCTGCTAAAGAATGGGGTCATAATTTGTAGCAAAGACAGACAATTGTTAGTGGATAACTCGGAGACCTGCTGCTTGCAACTGGCATCTGAATTGAAGAGCAGTGAAATTAAGCCCTTTATTTCTGGATTCTGGTGCTATTGCCTGATAGATACTGTCATATTGAGTTAAATTGTAGAAAAAAACAGTTGTCAGCTGAAAATTAAATTGAATTGTGAAGGTAAAACGTTCATATATTGCTGGCTGGAAGTTCTATGTTGCGAGTGAACATATAGAAAATCAGAGTTTCTTCCTTAATCATTTTCTAATATAGGCATTTATAGATATAAGTATTCCTCTGAGCATTGCTTTCACTGTATCCCCAAAATTTTGATATGTTGTGTTTTCATTGGTTTTAAAGTATTTTTTAATTACTCTTGTGATTTTTTTTTGACCTGTTGGTTGTTAACATTAATAGCATAAAAATACTCTGCTCCTATATAGTTTCATCACTCTTCTTTTTCAGCTATTCAAGTGACAAATTATCTCTGTATATTGGGTGCCCAATAACATGGATTACTAATTGTCTTTTAAGCAAGTGTTTTCTAAATTATTAAGAAAATAGAAAGTAGAATCAAAAGCAACATTACAATAGTATTTTCTTATAAAATTGTCATGAATTTACCTTCACTACAAATCTTTTTTCCTTTACATGTGTTTGTGTTACTGAAGAGCAGCCATTTATTTAGAACTAAAATATTTTCTTTTGCATATGGTTTGGAAATAGTACACTTTCTCTGCATTTTTAAGATCTAAAAATGTCTTAATTTCTACCTAATTTTTGAAGAACAGTTTTTCTGGATATATGTTGTGTCTGACCCAGAGATGCTGACCCAGCAACTCATGAGCAAATACACTCAGACATAGATATCCAGTGAAAGAGTGGACTAGGGGTCTGGGCCACTCTCAGACACCAAGGAGGATGCTGTAAAGAGTCAACAGCCATGGCCCTCACCAGCTGGTGTTGCAGACATTTATTCAGTATAGATGTAATGGCAGAGGCTTTCAGTCAACATGCTTGTGGCTAATTAATATGATCACCCTCCGTAGAGACAGCAGTTCTAAAGATGATTAAAGGCCAGGTTCCAAGGCCTAAGTAAACTAACTTATCTAGATAAATTTCTTTACATCCCCTTGTTATCTAACCTAAGCTTTCAGGCACCAGATAGGAGAATCTGGCTGCCTTCAGCCAAATCCTATTCTGAGGCTTTTGCAAGATCCTCTGACCTTCAAAGAAGGTTTGTGTCCATTTTACATTTTTTTCCACTACCATGACTGAGCTCCTACATCTTCTTTTTTTCTTTTCTTTTTTTCTTTTCTTTTCTTTTCTCCTCTTCTTCTTCTTCTTCTTCTTCTTTTATTTTTTATTTTTTTTGTTGCATAAGGTCTTGTTGATTGAAGAGCACAGATGTGTGGAGCAACAGATCTGTCACAGGTGGCGGTCACTGCTCATATTCTGGCTTTGCAGCCTAGAATTAGTAAATAACATAAGACAATCACGAGTATAATCAACAACATCTTTTTCCAATCAAGGAGTGACATGCAGTATTACTTGGCACCTCAGTCTAATGTGTGCCATTACTGAGGGACACCACTGGGGATATGTTAATTCCTCTTAGTTAAGCAGTCATGTCGGTAGAGGGCTGGTAAGGGCGTATCTGCCTAAGTAACGTGGGGAAAAAAGCAGGTTTAAAAATGGGCTCAATAGAGTGTAGCAGGTACAGGTTGCAGGCAGAGTGAGAGAATAAAAAAGGAAAAAATTATCTGGAGTGAATGGTGTTTGTGTCCAGAGTGTTATTCACTTAGCCTTCTAAGTTGCCTTCTTCAGCATTCTATTTGGGGCCTGTGTTGTCCGAGGAATCCACATTGTCTGGAGCTGTGAGTCCTACAGGGTCATCTCCTTCATTTCTGGTATCAGTTGTGTCCCATCCACACCATGGTATGGTTTGATCTGTCCTGCTGGAATCCAGAGAGGACCTAGGGGGTGTGAATGCAAGCATATCTTCTTCTTCATTTAAGCAAATCATTTGGACCATACCGTTTATTACTATTTACATCCTTCCATAAAAATGTGGGTTTTATGTCTGGAGAGGTTTTAGCAAAGTGCTTTTCTATAGCTAATTTAAATTGTCATCTAAATTAAAAAAAAATAAGCATAAATAAGGCTGTGCTAGTAGTGTTTCAGAGTCCTTACTCATATTCCCACTTTTTTGTTTTCTGAGCATATTTTTAAGGGGGGAGTGGTCACGTTCTATAATGGCCTGTCCTTGGGGGTTATACGGGATGACTGCGGAATGTTGGATGTTTTATGTATGACAAAACTGTTGAAATTGTGAGCTAACATAAGCTGGACCTTTATCAGTTTTAATTTTTGTGAGCTGCTACATAAATACAAAAGTTATAGGACGAAGTTTAATGACATATGAAGTGGACTCTCCAGGAAGGGCGTGTGCACTAATTAGCTGAGTGTTGGTATCAATGGATACATGTACATATCTTAGTTTTTCAAACTCAGCGATGTGTGTAACATCTGTCTGCCATAATTGATTAGGTTCTAGTCCTCTAGGGTTAACACCTGTTGAAGGAGCGGATGTGCCTATGAGCTGACAATCCGGACACTGTAGAATAATGTATTTAGCTAGTCTTTTGGTACGTTAAAATTGTTTAGTTAAGTTTCTCCAATCTTGGTGGAAAAATTGCTGCAATTAGGCAGCTTGGTCAAGCAGTGATGTCATAAACTATAGATCTGCTTGATCATTTCCATAAGCCAATGGGCTAGGCAGTGAGCTCTGGGCCTGAATATGTGATAAAAATAGGATATGTGCGTTGATCTAGCAATTGCTGAAGTTAGAGAAAAAGTGCACACAAGATGGGCTCCATAGTGGACTTATTGAGGGCTGTCTCAAGGTTCTGCAATAAATAGAGTAAGCAGAGTTACTAACAGTATTGTTAGGCCAAGTGGAAAAAGTTTTCAGGGCCAATGTTAAAGCTTCATCTTCAGCTCTCTGAGTGCTAGCATATCCAGACTGAGTGAGGGAATTATGTGGTTTCCATCAAACAACTGCTTTTCCATGTTTACCAGAGCCACTGATAAACTGTGTTAAAGCATTAGATACGGAAGATTGAACTACTTTTATAGCAAAACCACAGAAGTATGAGATAAGAACTGAAGGAGGCTTGTCATCAGGAAAGGCATGCTCTATATGGCCTGTGTACAGAAGGAGCTATTTGCAGGTCCATAGAAAATGGCAATACTCTTTTGAATTGCTATTTACTTAAAGGAATCCTGATAATATCAGTGTCATAACCTAGCAACTGATTCCATCGTCTGTGGCCTGAATAGATGTCTTTACTAACTACCTGGATATAGGGAGAGAGTGTTTTCGTCCTGTATGTGAGCAAAAAACCCATTCCACAAAATGTAGCTCTGGGGTCAATTGTCCTATTAACCCTGTAGGGGTGTGTTTGGTAGGAAAGACAAACAATTGAACTGAATAGTGCAAGTCAATGCCACCTAGTTGCCTGTGAGAAATGGCTTATTCTATTCCCTCAATTTCCATTTTTGCAGCATGGGTTAAATACCTGGAGAATCCAAGGCCGTATTGCCTTTTATGATGGAGAACAGGTTTTGCAACTTATCTGTCAGTATCACTAAGGTGGGTCAAAGCCAGTTAATATTGCCTAGCAATTTCTGATAATCATTTAAGGTATATAAGTTACTAATATTTAATTTAACGTTTTGAGGTCTTACTGACCAAGAAGTTAATATGTACCCAAGATATTTCCAAAGAGAAGACATCTGCAGTTTTTCAGGTGCTATGATTAAACCTCCTAACTGTGTATTCTTTACGACTGAGGCATATAAACGTAAAAGTACTGGCTTCCTTTGGGCTGCCAGTAATATATCATCCGTAAAATGAAAAGTCTTGCAATTAGAAAATTATTTTCTACTGGGGAGTAAAGCCTGATTTTCATGATGCTGACACATGGTAGGACTGTTCAGCATTCCTTGAGGAAGCACTTGCCGATGAAATTGACAAGCTGGACTTTCATTATTGATAGCTGGTATTGTATTTTTCTCTATCCTGTTCTGCAAGTAAAATCGTATAAAATGTCTTTTAAGTCAATAACCATTATAGGCCAAGCTTGAGAAATCACCATGGGGAAGGGGAGTTCCTGTTGAAGGGGCTGCATAGGTTGCAGATTAGCATTAATAGCCTATAAGTCATGCAAAAGTCTCCATTTGCCAGACTCTGGGAATGCAGGCAATGGGCAAACTCCAAGGGCTGTTAGATGGTTCTATATGGCTGGCTTTTAATTGCTCCTCAATTAATTCATGGGCTCTTTGTAATTTCTCTCCTTCTAAAGGCTTTTATTCTACCCAGATACGATTTTGAGACAGCTATGTTAGGGATAGAGGAGGAAAAACAGTGGTCTTTATTAGCTGCTATTCTGCCCTCCAAAGGATGTATTGACTGGTGTTTAAAGTTGTTTTAGCTAGCACTGACCAGTCCTATGGGCTCATATGAAAGTTGTTTGCTATGGCCTTCATTAATCCTTTTGCAAATGGGCTAGCCACTTCATTTTCTCGAATGCTTTTTCTTGTCTCTTTGTAAGCATACTCCTGATTGCCTTGTTGATCTTGCATTACTGGGCAGGCCAAGAGCTCGCCTTCTAATGCCACTTGCCTAAGACAGAGTCCCATAGTTATATTGTCTACCCTGTCCTTTTTCCAATTTATTGGGGGAGGGGGCTCAGGCAAAATCTCCATTTCCTCTTTGGTATTTTTACCTGGTAATTGCTGGGCTGAAGGAGAACGTAAGGTAGGTGACCATTCCTCTTCCCTTTCCTTTTTGGATTCTTCTGTGTAGAGTGGGACCATAGCAGCCTTAACTAAGGTCCATAACATTAGATAAGCTGTTTCAATACTTTTATATACTGCTTCTGTTGTGCTGACAACTGTTGTCCCTTGATGAAACCCTAGCCGGAACAATTCTCTCCAACTTGGGAATCCTAAGCGGGCACCAATGACTTACTGACTTACCATCTTACTGACTTACCAACTGTGCAGTCTTCTTCACCTTTGTTTTCAAGGGTTCTGTCATGATCCATGATCTGTTACACTGTTTCTCATGTGAGGCATCAGCTGTCAGGTCTGACCCACAGACCTTGACTCAGCAACAAATGAACAAATGCACTCAGACACAGATAACCAGTGAAAGAGCAGGCTAGGGGTCCAGGCCACTTACAGGCACCAAGGAGGGCGCTGTAAAGAATCAGCAACCAAGGGCCTCACCAGCTGGTGCTGTGGGCATTTATTCAGTATAGATTTAATGACAGAGCTTTGAGTCAACACACTTGTGGATAATTAACATGGTTACCCTCCCCAGAGACAACAGTTTTACAGATAATGAAAGGCCAGGTTCTGAGGCCTAAGTAAACTAACTTATTTAAATCAGTTTCTTTATATCCCCTTGTTATCTAACCTAAGCTTTCAGGCACCAGATAGGAGAATCTAGCTGCCTTCAGCCAAATCCCATTCTGAGGCTTTTGCAAGAACGTCTGGCCTTCCAAGAAGGTTTGCATCTATTTTACAATTTACCCTACCACCTTGACTGAACTCCTACAGACATACAATTCTTTATTAACATTTTTTAGTACTTCAAGTATGTACTTTTGGCTTTAATGTTTCAGATGAGAAATTGGCTGAGATTCTTATGAAGAATGACTAGTTTATGATAAGTCATTTCTCACTTGCTGCTTTCGTTTCTCTGACTGTTTTGACTGCAAGCATCCTGATTATAATGTGTCTTGGTGTGAATCTTTTTTACTTTATTCTTGAGATTTGTTGAGCTTCTTGGGTTTGTAGTTTTATGTACTTAATTCCATTTTTGTTATTTTCTGCCATTAGATTTTTAAATATTCTTTGTGTTTTTTATTTCTTCTATTTCTGGGACTCCCACGTGCGTATCTTGGTTTATTTGATAATATCTCAAAAATTTCTTAGGCTCTGTTTATTTCTTTGCTTTTTTTCACTTTATTATTATTATACATTAAGTTCTGAGATAATTTGCAGAAACTGCAGTTTCGTTACATAGGTATAAACTTGCCATGGTGGTTTGCCATACCCATCAACCCATAATCTACATTAGGTATTTTTCCTAATGCTATCACTCCACTAGTCCCCCACTCCCTGAAAGGTCCTGGTGTGAGATGCTTCTCTTCCTGTGTCCACGTGCTCTCATTGTTCAACTCCCATTTATGAGTCAGAACATGTAGTGTTTAGAACTGTTCCTGTGTTAGTTTGCTGAGAATAATGATTTTCAGTTTCATCCATGTTCCTGCAAAGAACATGAACTCATCCTTTTTCATGGCTACATAGTATTCTATGGTGTATTTGTGGCACATTTTCTTTATCCAGTCTATCATTGATGGGCATTTTGGTTGGTTCCAAGTTTTTGCTATTGTGAACAGTGCTGCAATAAACATATGTGTCCATGTGTCTTTATAGTTGAATAATTTATAATCCTTTGGTTTTATATACTCAGTAATGGGATTGCTGGATCAAATGGTATTTTTGGTTCTAGATCCTTGAGGAACCACCACACTGTCTTCCACAATGGTTGAAATAATTTACCCTTCCACCAACAGTGTAAAAGCGTTCCTATTTCTCCACATCCTCTCCAGCATGTTGTTACCTGATTTTTTAATGATTACCATACTAACTGGCATGACATGGTCTCATTGTGGTTTTGATTTGCATTTCTTAATGACCAGGAATGATGAGTTTTAAATTTTTTTTTATTTTTATTTTTTTGTATGTTTCTTGGTTGCATAAATGTCTTCTTTGAGAAGTGTCTGTTCATATCCTTCACCCACTTTTTGTTTGTTTTTTCTTGTAAATTTGCTAAAGTTCTTTGTAGATTATGGATATTAAACATTTGTTAGATGGATAGTTTGCAAAAAATGTTCTCCAAATCTGTAGGTTGCTTGTTCACTCTAATGATAATTTATTTTGCTGTGCAGAAGTTCTTTAGTTTAATTAGGTCCCATTTGTCAATTCTGGCTTTTGTTGCCAATGCTTTTGGTGTTTTAGTCATAAAGTTTGTGTCCATGCCTATGTCCTGAATGGTATTATCTAAGTTTTCTTCAGGGTTTTTATGGTTTTAGGTCTTATGTTAAAATCTTTATCTATCTTGAGTTAATTTTTTGTATAAATTGTAAGAAAGTGGTCCACTTTTATTTTTCTACATATGGCTAGCCAGTTTTCCTGAAAAAATTTATTAATAGGGAATCATTTCCCTATTGCTTTTTTGGGTTAGGTTTGCCAAAGAACAGCTGGTTGTAGATGTGTGGTGTTATTTCTGAGGCCTCTCTTCTGTTACGTTGGTCTACATATCTGTTTTGGTACCAGCACAATGCTGTTTTTGTTATTGTAGCCTTGTAGTATAGTTTGAAGTCAGGAAGCATGATGCCTCCAGCTTTGTTCTTTTACTTAGAATTGTCTTGGGTATATGGATATATAGGCTCTTATTTTGTTCCTTATGAAATTTAAAGAATTTTTTTTTTCTAATTCTGTTAAGAAAGGCAGTGGTAGCTTGATGAGGATAGTACTGAATCTATAAATTACTTGGGGCAGTATGGACATTTTCACCATATTGATTCTTCCTATCCATGAGAATGGAATTTTTTTTTTTCATTTGTTTGCATCCTCTTTTATTTCCTTGAGCAGTCATTTTTACTTCTCCTTGAAAAAGTCTTTCACATCCCTTGTAAGTTGTATTTCTAGGTATTTTATTCTCTTTGTAGCAATCGTGAATGGAAGTTCACTCATTATCTGGCTCTGTATTTTTCTGTTATTGGTGTATAGGAATGCTTGTGATTTTTGCACATTGAGTTTGTATCTTGAGACTTGCTGAAGTTGCTTATCAGCATAAACATATTTTGGGTTGAGATGATGGGGTTTTCTAAATATACAATCATGTCATCTGCAAACAGAGACAATTTGACTTCTTCTCTTCCTATTCGAATACCCTTTATTTCTTTCTCTTGACTGATTACCCTGGCCAGAACTTCCAATAGTATGTTGAATAGGAGTAGTGAGAGGGCATCCTTGTCTTGTGCCTGTTTTCAAAGGAAACACTTCCAGTTTTGCCCATTCAGTGTAAAATTGGCTGTAGGTTTGTCATAAACAGCTCTTATTATTTTGAGATATGTTCCATCAATACCTAGTTTATTGAGAGCTTTTAGCATGAAGTGGTGTTGAAGTTTATCAGAGGCCTTTTCTGCATCTATTGAGATAATCGTGGTATTTGTAATTGGTTCTGTTTAAGTGACGGATTACGTTTACAGATTGCATATGTTGAACCAGCCTTGCATCCCAGGGATGAAGCAGACTTGATTGTGGTGGATAAGCTTTTTGACGTGTTCCAGGATTCAGATTGCCAGTATTTTATTGAGGATTTTTGCATTAATGTTCATCAGGTATATTGGCCTGAAATTTTCTTTGTTGATGTTGTGTCTCTGATAGGTTTTGGTATCAGGATGATGCTGGCTTCATAAAATGAGTTAGGGAGGAGTCCCTCTTTTTCTATTGTTTGGAATAGTTTCAGAAGGAATGCTACCGGCTCCTCTTTATACCTCTGGCAGAATTTGGCTATGAATCTGTGTGATCCTGGACTTGTTTGGGTTGGTAAGCTATTAATTACTGCCTCAATTTCAGAATTTATTATTGGTATATTATTGGTATATTGTTCCTGATTTAGTCTTTGGAGGGTGTATGTATCCAGGAATTTATCAATTTATTCTAGATTTTCTAGTTTATTTGTGTAGAGGTGTTTATAGTATTCTCTGATGGTAGTTTGTATTTCTGTGGGATTGATGGTGATATACCCTTTATCATTTTTATTTGTCTATTTGATTCTTCCCCTTTTTTTTTCTTCTTTAATAATCTGGCTAGCAGTCTATCTATTTTGTTGATCTTTTCAAAAACTGGCTCCTGAATTTATTGATTTTTTGAAGGCCTTTCGTGTCTCTATATCTTTCAGTTCTGCTCTGATATTAGTTACTTCTTGTCTTCTTCTAGCTTTCAAATTTGTTTTCTCTTGCTCCTGCAGTTCTTTTAATTGTGATGTTAGGTTATCAATTTTAGATCTTTCCTGCTTTCTCTTATGGGCATTTAGTGATCCAGATTTCCCTCTAAACACTACTTTAGCTGTATTCCATAGATTATGGTATGTTTTGTCTGTGTTTTCATTGATTTCAAATAATTTATTTATTACTGTTTTAATTTTATTATTTACCCAGTTGTCATTCAGGAACAATCTGTTCAGTTTCCATGTAGTTGTGTGGTTTTGAGTGAGTTTCTTAATCCTGAGTTATAATTTGATTGAAGTATGGCCTGAAAGATGGTTTGCTATGATTTCCACTTTTCTGCATTTGTTGAAGCATATTGTACTTTAAATTATGTGGTCAATTTTAGAGTAAGTGCTATGTGGTGCTCAGAAGAATGTATATTCCTTTAATATGGGGTGGAGAGTTTTGTAGGTATGTATTAGGTCTGTTGGGTCCAGAACTGAGTTCAAGTCCTGAATTTCCTTGTTAGTTTTCTGTCTTGTTGATCTGTCTAATATTGACAGTGGGGTGTTACAGTCTTCCACTATTATTTTGTGGGAGTGTAAGTCTCTTTGTAGGTCTCCAATAACTTGTCTTAAGAATCCGGCATATTGGGTGCGTAAAGTCTGTTATATGAGATACAAGGATTCCAACCTCTGCTTTATTTATTTATTTGCTTGGTAAATATTTCTCCTTCACTGTTTTTTTTTTTTTTTTGAGCCTATGGGTGTCTTTGCATGTTAAATAGATCTCCTGAATACAGCACACCAATGGATCTTGAGTCTTTATTCAATTTGTCAGTCTGTGTCTTTTAATGGAAAATGTAGCCCATTTAAACTTAAGTTTAATATTGTTATGTGTGAATTTGGTCCTCTTATCATGATGCTAGCTGATTATTTTGCACATTAGTTGATGCAGTTTCTTCGTAGTGTCATTTGGTCTTTATATTTTGGTTTGTTTTTGCAGTGCTGACACTGATTTTTCCTTTCCTTATTTAGTGCTTCCCTTGGGAGCTCTTATAAGGCAGTACTGGTGGCAACAAAATTCCTCAGCATTTGCTTGTCTTTAAAGGATTTTATTTCTCCTTCACTTATAAAATTTAGTGTGGCTGGATATCAAATTCTGGGTTGAAAATCATTTTCTTTAATAATATTGAATATTGAACCACACTCTCCTCTGGCTGGTAGGGTTTCTGCAGAGAGAGCCACTGTTACTGTGATAGGTTTCCCTTTGTAGGTAAACTGACCTTTCTCTCTGGCTACATTTAACAGTTTTTTCTTTGTTTCAATCTTGGAGAATCTGACAATTGTGTGTCTCGTAGTTGCTCTTTTCAAGGAGTATCTTTGTGGTGTTCTCTGTATTTCCTGAATTTCAATGTTGGCTTGTCTTCCTAGGTGGGGGAAGTTCTCCTGGCTAATAACCTGAAGTGTGTTTTCCAACTTAGTTCCATTCTCCAATCAATCATAGGTTTGGTCTTTTCACAGAGCCTCATATTTCTTGGAGGGTTTCTTCATTCCTTTTTATCTTTTTTCTCTAATCTTGTTTTCATGCTTTATTTTATTAAGTTGATCTTCAATCTCTGATATACTTTTTTCCACTTGATCAATTTGACTACTGATACTTGTGTGTGCTTCACAAAGTTCTTGTGTTTTCAGCTCTATCAGACCATTTATGTTCTTCTCCAAACTGGTTATTTCAGTTAGCAATTCCTGTAACCTTTTTGCAAGGTTCTTATCTTTCTTGCATCAGGTTAGAATATGCTCCTTTAGCGCAGAGAAATTTGTTATTACTCACTTCCTGCATACTACTTCTGTAAATTTGTCAAACTCATTCTCTGTCCAGTTTTTTTTTGCTTTTGCTGGAGAGGAGTTGTGATCATTTGGAGAAGACGCACTCTGGGTTTTGAAATTTTCAGCATTTTTGCACTGGATTTACTCATCTTTGTGGATTTATCTAATTTTGATCTTTGAGACTGATTACATTTGGATGGGGTTTCTGTGTGTTGGGGTCTTTTTTGTTTGATGTTGATGTTACTGTTTTTTTTTTTTCATTAGCTTTTATTCTAATATTCAAGCCCATCTTCTGCAGGTCTGCTGGAGTTTGCCGGAGTTCCATTCCAGACCCTATTTGCCTGGGTTTCACAAGCAGAGACTGCAGAAGAGCAAAGATTGCTGCCTGCTCCTTTCTCTGGAAGCTTCATCCCAGAGGGGCACCAGCCTAGTGGCAACTGGAGCTCTCCTGTATGAGTTGTCTGTCAACCACTGTTGGGAAGTCTCTCCTATTCAGGAGGCATGGGTGTCAGGAACCTCCTTGAGGAGGCAGTCTGCCCCTTAGCAAAGCTCAAGCACAGTGCTGGTAGAACCCTCCTTGTCAGGATCTGCTGCTCTCTTTAGAGCTGGTGGGCAGGAATGTTTAAATGTGCTGAAGATGTGCCTACAGCCACACCTTCCTTCAGGTGTTCTGTCCCAGGGGATTGGGAATTTTATTATAAGCCCCTGACTAGGGCTGTTGCCTTTCTTTCAGAGATGCCATGCCCAATGAAGAGGAATCTAGAGAGGCAGTCTGGTCACAGCTGCTTTGCCTTGCTGTGTTATGTCCAGTCTTTAGCATGGTTGGGGGAAAGTCACCTACTCAAGTGTCAGCAATGGTGGACACCCCTCCCCACAAGTTAGTGTCTTGGGTCGACTTCAGACTGCTATGCTCGCAGTGAGAATTTCAAGCCAGTGATTCTTAGCTTGCTTTGTTCCGTGGGAGTAGGACCACTGAGCAAGACCACTTCGTTCCCTGGCCAGAGCCCCCTTTTCAGGGAAGTGAACTGTTCTGTCTTGCTGGAGTTCCAGGAACCACTAGGGTACGAAAAAAAAAAAATCCTATAGCTTGCTTGGTGTCTACTCAAACGGCCGTCCAGTTTTGTGCTTGAAATCCAGGGCACTGGTGGTATAGGCACACGAGGAAATCTCCTAGTGTGTGGAGTGCAAAAACCATGGAAGAAGCATAGTATCTGGGCCAGATAGCACAGTCTCTCATTGCTTTCTATGGCCATGGGAGGGAGTTCCCTGACCCCTTTCACTTCCCAGGTGAGGTAACACCCCATGCTTCTGCTCACCCTCCATGAGTTGCACCCACTGTCTAACCAGTCCCAATGAGATGAACTGGGTACCTTAGTTGGGAAGGCAGAAATCACCTGCCTTTGGCATTGGTCTTGTTGGGAGCTATAGAATGGAGCTGTTCCTGTTTGGGCATTTTGCCAGATCCCCACAAACTCTTAATGACTATATATTATGTGCCAGTAACTGTGCACACTATAGTGCTCTGGATGGACTTATATCCCAAAAGGGAAAAATACACATGTAAAGAGATCATTATAGTAATTGTGTTTTGATTTATTAATTTGTCAACAAACATTTATTAAACAACTATTATTAATTGAGCCCCTACCAGGCACTGTGTTAGGGTCTATAACGGAATAATGTGTCATGTGATTTTTTTTTTCTCAAAGCACTTTGGAAGACTACATGTATAGGCTCCAGCTGACTTAAGCATATAGGATGAAAATGTGGCAAGTGAAGAGAAAGATTTAAAATATATAGTAGATAAATTGTGAATGGTCCTATATACTTTGATAAGGCATTTAGATTTTATCCTAGAAGATATGAAATATATGTAAGACAAATCACGAATGGCCCTATATACTTTGATAAGGCATTTTGATTTATCCTATCATATGAATAGAAAAGTATTGAGGGCTGCAAGCTGAGAGAGGCAAAATCAGGTGTGTGTTTTTGAAGGCCACCTAGGGCAGTGCCATTGTTGGAGCTGTGCAGGAGGGAGGGTATTCAGCAGTTCTTTCCACATCTAGAAAGTAATAATTAGTAAATGTGGACATCTGTACAAGCTGACTGCTCTTTGCATCTTGACACATTTGGTTTTTATTGGTTCCACACACCTTGAGAATAATTGTTTCCTATAATCCATGGAAGGCAACCTCGCTTCAAAGATGTACTCAACTTTTGCAACTCTGCTCATAAATGCACTGCTTCCATTTATCAGACAACATCTGATATGATTATCTTATTTTCACTTATACTCTATCTAAACTAATTTGTAGCAAATCTATAGCATTTCCTGCCATAACCCAATCAATGATGGTGCTGCTGCTGCTGCTGTTGAGGATTTAACAAGGCAATCAAAAATCACAGACTTCCATCTTCTTAGCTACGCTTATCTATATTCACCACTATTAACCTTTGGTAACCAGTTATACCGAAGTATCTTTAAGAGCTTTTTCCAATTGTTGAAAGCAAAATCTAAAGCAAGTTTTAAATCAGACAACACCTGGGCAATGTTTTACAACCAGGTTTCATCAGCAGATTCATGTGAAATAATTAAAAACAGAGATTACCAGGTGTGAGTCCCAGTAAGGCAGGGGGTGAGGAGTGAAATCAGGAATCTGTATAAATGCATGTGTATTCAATGCCTTGGGTGAGGTTATCAATTAAGCTAATTTGATAAACCAATGAAAGCTACTCTAATAAGTTTCTTATAATTAAAGCAGCATTAAGTACATATATTAAGCACATATATATTAAGCACACATTAAGCATATATATTAAGCAGGATTAAGCACATATATTAAGCACATACATTAAGCACATATATTTCTTTCACTTTCATGAAACTTAGGCAATAACTTTAAGTAATTGCTACCCATTGAATGTTTACTGAAACAGTTTACAACAAATTCACATGCTATTTTCTAAATGCTTACTTGTCTTTTCTGCTGTGCATTAAACAGTGTGTTAACTATTAATGAAGAGTAAGGAAAAATAAGAATCTAGAGGTAACTTTAACAGTTAAAAGAGCCACTGAGAAGCATGACTTTTAATTAGCAAAATACACGTGACTCCCTGTGGTATTAGCCAGGACCCTATGATTCATGCTTTAAAGCAAGAGCAGGTGAAGAAAAAGCAACATACTTCCTAAAATAAACTCACCTTCTCCTTTTGTCCACTGTCAATCAGAAAAATTCTGTTTTTGCAGGTAACTGAGTATTTGTGAAGTGGCACTCTACGAAATGAACTCAGTGCAAAATGTATCAAAATGAAAAATAAGAAATGCTAATATTTATTATGCAATTAATATTCTTAGTGCTTTGTCCTCACTCTAAGTTCTTTGCATTTATTTTTGTCCATTTAATAATGCCAGGTATTATTATTATCCCATTTTATAGATAAGACAACAGGCACAGAGAGCTACGTAACTGCTCAAGATGGCTAACAAGTAACAGAGACGGAAACTGAAACCAGGAAGTCTGACTTCAGAACCTATGTTCTTAACCATGCTGCTGTGCTGTTACTAAGAGAATTAGGGGCTTGAACTGAGTCTCTATGGAGCTCCCTAAAGAGACAGAGGAGCTATGACAAGAAACATAGGAAGGAATGGATGTTGAAAACAGGTCAGGCTTGCAAATCAGTATTCAATTCATTATTGAGTTCCTACTCTGTGTTGGGCACTGCATTCAATGCTTTGGGAAATATTACATAAAGATTAATAAGACAGAGTCCCTTCTCATCTTCATTGCTTCTTCAATTGTCAACTCTTACATAAAGCCTCCCTTGACTCTGAGCACTATTATACCACTCTTCACACTGCATTATAAAGTTTTCATGTCTCTCTCTTCTCCCTTAGGCTGTAAGTTCCATGGCCCATCACGGGAATAGACACTATGTCTTAGCTCCTTTTCCAGTGCCTAGATTCTGGGACAGTGTGCTTGAACACTTTGCTATCACTCTTTAGATGTTTCATGAATGCATGAACAGATGAAACACAGATAGAGGGCATGGAAGTGAAATAATATGCTCTGAGATTCACCGTGTGCTAGTGGTAAAGATGGGGAAATATTTTGCATATCCCAGCTCTACTTCAAAGTTCTCACATGTATCATGTATTATGGTAGTATCATATGTCGATACTACCATATGTATCATGCTAGTATCTTTTGCTGAAACTGCATGATTTAACATTTTAGCATACATTATGAAAAAATGCTCACATCTCATCTTTATGCTTCATCTCTTATTTAACATGCTAAACCCTTATAAGCAAGGGCCACTGTATACCTCACTTACTGTGCCAGCCCATGCTAAAGGGATACCTGCAATTGAATCTTCAAAATGGTACAGACCTTTTAAGTGGTTAAATCTAAAAATGAAGGATTAGATAGATAAAGTCACTTGCTCAAGGTTACAGTGCTAGTAAGAGACAGAACTGAAACTTAAATCGAACTCAAAATCCCACACTAATAATAATTGTGTTATTTTTGTGCTCTCAAAGATTCAAATCCCAACTTCACCACCTACTAACTATGTGACCTTGGAAAAATTATTTAACTCCTCTGAGCCTTATTTTTATCATCTTTGAGGTAAGTAAATGAGAACTCCCAGAAATGAAATAAGGATTAATGAGTTCATAAATGTAAAGTGTTAGTCACATAGAAGGTATTCAACAAATATGTATTGATAGTCCCATCAAATAAGATTTTACTAAGTAATTGAGTACATGTGTTAACAATTTATTTAGATAACATAACTTCTATTAATTACTTTGCTATAAAAACAACTATGCTGGAATTTATTCCCTTATTAAAGAGTTCCAAGTTGCCCACCAAATTAAAATTTTGTAAAACTAAGATTTCACGGAAAATTCAGACAGCTACAGATTAAGACTCTTCTATGACTACTTTTACTATCTCTTTTTAATCAGAAAAGACTCTAAAATACAAAGCTCAAAACCTTGTGAAAGGCTGAATCAGTCATTGAGAATCTGGACCCAGAATTTTGTCACATGTTCTCATTTAATCATTGCTAGCTTGCTTCCCCACAAAGGTATGTTTCCTTTTATAACGGAATTCCGTGATGATTAATTTTATGCATCAACTTGACTGGGCTAAGGAATGCCCAGATAGCTGGCAAAACATTATTTCTGGGTTTGTCTGTGAAGTTGTTTCTGAAAGAGATCAGCATTTGAATATGCTGTGGAACAAAATAAAATGAAAAGATGGAGGAAAGGTGAATTCAGCTTTGTGTTTTAGCTGGGGCACTTATCTTCTCCTGCTCTCAAAAACCAGTGCTCCTGGTTCTTGGGCTTTCAGACTCTGACCAGGACTTAGACCATTGGCTCCCCAGTTCTCGGGCTTTTTGACTCAGAATGAATTACACCACTGGCTTTCCCCAGTCTCAAGCTCGCAGACAGCATATTGCGGGACTTCTGGCCCTATGGGGCTCCACTCTGGTACCAAGCTGCTCCCTTCACACTCTCAGCTCTGTTCTGTGGCACTAACACCAACCTGGTGATATATCTTCAGAATGACATGAACCCCAGCACCTACCAGGTGCTGAGCAATCTCAAGATTGGAAGCAGGGCCCTGTTCCACTGTATGCTTCCAGCACTGCTTCTCTGCAACTCAGGGGTTAGCTCTGCCGCTGCTGATGACTATGGGGCCTGTTATCCAGCAGGTAGCCTTTAAGACCTTGGGAACACTCTTCCAGCATCCCCTCCAGCAGCAGCTGCCAGCCCCATTCCTCTACATGTCACTCCACTGGGCCTGCTGCTCCTCATCCAGGACTGCCTCATTTCAGGCCTGTCATCACTGCATACAGAGCTGCTCATGTGGAGACAGCAGCTGCCCCAGCACTTTAGAATGTCTTCCTCTATAACTTTGGTGTGCTCCTGAATCTAGATCTGTATGCTGCTGTTGGCCCTGGCCCAGGCCTCTGGAAGGCTTCACAGCATGGGCAGAACTTGTGGTGCTGAGCCAGGGCTAAATTGACTGCTAATGTCTGCTGTCATGAAGCACAGCAGCAGCATCACACACCTCTTGGTTGTGTCCTGCTCACTGGTGGTCAATGCCGTGCTCTCAGCAGTCTTGCTGCAGCTGCAGCTCACAGCCACCTTCCTCCTGGCCACACTGCTCATCATCAGCCTGGCCACGTGTTCGTACTATGGCAGCCACTATTCTCTGGCCTCCTCCACCCTGACTTCAGGTCCTGTAGATTGGGTGCCACAATCAGAGTCCCCTCCCAGGCCTCCTTCCACTTCCCTCAGCAGCCCAGTAACAACTGCCTTGTGAGAAAAGCTGGAGAAGTGTGAGCAGTCAGGTTATTCTCTGGAGATGCGCAGATGAAGAGGTAGTCCTAGAAGACATGAAGTATGGGTTTGATTAAGGACATTCTTATCATCCTCCTACCCTCTCATCAAGTTCTTTCAGACTCAATAATTAAGGTAACATCAATACCTGGGCCTTGGAAATGATCCTGTCTCTGTTCTGTGCCTTCTCCTTTCTCCACCTAAGGCTGCTTGCAGATCCCAGTATGAAATTAGTACACTCATGATTGTCACTGCTTGGCAGTAGCCCCTATGTAAATATGCCTTTTGATGACCCAAACTGGGTATATTAGTTTGTATGTTTTCTTGGGATTAAAACAATTTATCCTCCATGAAAGCAGATGATCAAAATGGGGTGTGGGCATCAAGTGGCTTTCCTGGCCTACTTTGGTCATCCCAGAAGAGCCACTGCCCCCAAGCCTGGTGCTGGCTGTTCCAGCCCAGCCACGGTGCATGACTCTCCCATAAGGGATATTCAACCTCCCACTGTCATGCAGGGAAAACCCAACTGCCATAGATTGTACAGCCATTACCCCAGCCACTCCCACGATCTCCCCCAGTTCCAGCAATGCCTAGACACATGCCCCCCTGCCATCTCAAGAGTGCTGGCTCCCCATACCTAGCCTTTGTTCTCTGCAAACTCCAGAGAGGGCTGGGGCTTGACTCATCTCAGGGAGTGTTTGTCCTGGGCCCTGACTTAAGCCTATGCTCCTGATCTCTCTGATCACCTGAAAGCCATCTTGAAGCCCACAGCCCACTCTACGGCTTACAGGAGGTACCATGCTTCTTACTCTGGGTCCTGCCCAGGCCAATCAGTCTCCCAGCTCCCAACAGGCTGGACAAGCTCTACACAGAGCAACCTGAGACCAGGTACAGGTCTCTCAATCAATATCTGACCAGGTACCTGTAGCTCAATCAATGTCTCTTCAACTACATAAGCAATAAGGTCTTAATAAAGTGTTCTGGGGTGTACAGTGGTTCCCACAACCACACACAAAAAAAGTAAGTGCTATTCATTTCCTATCATTTTCTATTCAATACCCTATTTCCTATGCCATAAACAATAGAAAGACTGGTCAGTAGCCAGCTGGCTGAGGTCATACACCCTTCACACTTTTCTGCCTCATGGATAGCAAAAATGAGAGTCTCTTAACTCAGCTAATTCAATAGTTCATTCAAACTCAAGATAAAACTTTTCTCTGAAAATACAAATGATGTTCACATTATGAACATCTAGATGTGTTAGACGTCCTGCTTCAGAAAAGATCTCATGAAAATAAACCTAACAGCTAGACCGATAAATAAAATGTTTGAAGATTTCTCTAAAGTTGAACCCTAGAGACCATTTTCAGCAGAAGAGTTAAAGGAGTTTCCAGTGGAAAGAGCAAGCACATAAATTGAAGATGGAGCCAAACAATGAAATGAAACTGGCCACTCATCTACAAGGCCAGAAGAATGAAAACCAAGTCCCAACTCATCACCAGAAATGGTTCTCGAAACTGGGAAGCACAGTACCTGCCCATACCTGAGCTTGAGCCACTTTCTCTGACACCTTCTAACTCAGAGACAGCCCCAGCGTCCAACTGAGAAAGCATTTTCCAGGATGTGAAACTTGCCATAGGAAAACTGCATCTCTTTCCCTATGCTGTTGACTGTGTAAGCAAAGGACTCTCACTTTTACCAGAAGAGCTAGATAATTTCTTTGAAAAGTGTGAAATACACATTTGACCATATTTATGTATTTGGTAACTCATAAAACTATTCTTTTAAAAATTGATAAATGTTACTCTTTAATCATCAATATAAATTATAAAACACTATCAACCTTAAAGTTTGAACTCAACACTAAAACCCTTTCACAAGGCCGTGTAAAAGCTAAGCCTTTATTTATTTCTGTTCTGTGCCTCATCCTTTCTCCACCTACGGCTGCTTGCAGATCCCAGTATGAAGTTAGCACATTCATGATTGTCACTATTTAGCAGTAGCTCTTATATAAATATGCCTTTCGATGACCCACACTGGATATATTAGTTTGTATGTCTTCTCTGGGATTAAGACAACTCATGGGGCATTTATTACTAACATTTAATTATACCACCTAGAGTAAATTTAAAATAATAACAATAATCAACATTTGTGTGGCAGTTTGTGGTTCACAAAGTGTTTTTAAACGCATGACCTCATTTGAAACTTGCAAGCCTCAACCAAGATGGGGAATACAAATGAAAACAGAGCCTTAGAAAGGTAATAATACTATTAGGTGACAAAAGCAGAACTTGAACCACAATATTCTATATTCAAATCCTATGCTGTTTATACTTTGCCAAAAAAATGAATGTATTAGTGGATTTTAAATTTATACATAAGATTCACCAATGCTGCCCAGGCATGGTGGCTCAAGTCTATAATCCCAGCACTTTGGGAGGCTGAAGTAGGTAGATCACTTGAGTTCAGGAGTTCAAGAGCAGCCCAGCCAACATGGTGAAAACCTGTCTTTACTAAAAATGCAAAAATTAGCCAGGTGTGGTGGCATATGCCTGTAATCACAGCTACTCAGGAGGTTGAGACAGAAGAATCACTTGAAGCTGTGAGGCGGAGGTCTCAATGAGCCAATATCACACCACTGCACTCCAGCCTCAGCTACAGAGCTGGATTCTGTCTCAAAATAAACAAATAAATAAATTCACCAATACATTCATTCCTTTTGCCAAAGTATGTGTGTGTGTGTGTGTATGTGTGTGTGTGTGTGTGAGAGAGAGAGAGAGAGAGAGAGAGAGAGTGTGTGTGTGTGTGTGTGTGTGTGTGTGAAGCCAGAAAGGTAGATGTTAGGATAAGTAATTATTTTCTACAGCAACAACCACACATGTGAAAACAAAGAATGGACAGTTTCTAACAATCTAAGCATAATTTGACTTTGCAGATAGCAGAGAAGGCATATGATGCTACATGGCAGCTCCAGCATTCAAGGTTAATAACAGCATCTGTAAGCAAAAGAAGCTCAGAGTGTCTACCTAGAGAAGGAAACTCATTCCATGACACTGGTGGTTCCCAGCACAAAGGCTGTAGCAGCATGCCACTGGGCAGGGCACAGTTAATGCAGATTCTTCTAGGACTCTGTCCCACAGCCACATCTCTAGCTGAGTTTCACAAGGACCTCTTTGTCTTGGGCTTCCTCCTAATACACGGGAAACCTCAGAACATCTCTTGCCACTGGGTGCAACTAAGCTTAGCCACTTGGTATTACTGGCTCTCAAGGGTGGCCAGCTAGTTAAACCAAGACATATTTCCAAAGCTTCTCAGTCCTAAAACAACATGTACTTTTTAAGAACTTGTCTTATCTTTAATAGAAGGTAGAGAATTTTTTTTCAATAATACCTTAAAATCCATGTGAGAGAATGAGCTAGTAACTAATGAAGGATAATTTCTTATATTCTGCCCTTTTTTTATCTATCACCTAGTCGAAAGGTAAACTGATATGTCTGTGAAATGACAGATCCACAGGACAGAGTACTTTTAACAAGACAGAATACTTTTAACTTGAAAATCTGAGAGAACAGATTTTCAAGTATGTGTAAAAACTGAAAAGTTATTTGAGATTATCAACTCAAAAATATGCCAAACACACATGTTAATCACTTTTTAAAATTAAGAAAATATGAAGGAAACAGCACATATAATAAGTAGAAATCATCAAATCATATTTCCATCTCCCCAAATACTTTTTGATTTTTAAAACATTATGATTTAGTCTACTATGTATAAAAGGACTAATCGTCTCAAAAGAAAAAAATACACCCAACTCAATAAAAATAAACTTCAGGGACATAGAGTTTTGCCATTTTCCCAGATGCTCTTTTAACACAGGCTGCATGCCATTAAGTGGTACAAAGTGTATTTTTATATTAAGAGCATATTAATTATTATACATGAGGTAAGTCAACTTACAATTGTCTATTGCAAAACACAAGTTAGCATCTTTCTACATGTGCATGTAAATGCAAGTAAATCCAAAGAGAAGAGAGTAGATGAATAACTCTTCAGTAGGCTCAGGGCAAATGGCTGAAGAGAGATTTTCACTCTCTGCTCCATTATTTATGCTCGGTATCATATAGCTTTTTATTCCATATTGTTTAAACTATGAAAATAAAAACACAGTCATATTTTATCTGTATAAGATATTAAAAAAGAAAAAAAAATGGTTAAAAAGAGTTGGTTCAATTCTTGGACAGTTGTATCACTGTATTCCTGGAAGAGAAAAAAGAAAGAAAGAAAGAAAGAAAAAAGAAAGAAAGGAAGAAAGGAAGAAAGGAAGAAAGGAAGAAAGGAAGAAAGGAGAGGAGAGGAGAGGAGAGTAGAGGAGAGGAGAGGAGAGAAGAGGAGAGGAGAGGAGAGGAGAGGAGAGGAGAGGAGAAAGAAAGGAAAGAAAGAAAGAAAGAAAAGAAAGAAAGAAAAAGAAAGTTTAAGGGATGTTGAAGATTGTGAAAGTCGTGACTGATGTTATGGAGAGAAATTTATGCTGGAAATGTCATATGAGTTTTGTTTTAAAGGTCTAATCAAGTTTTAAAAATGTTAATTATAAAAGGAATTCTGTGTGTAAACATATTAGCTAAAGTTAAAGAAGTATCATTCAGTTTTTCTGTAAGCTGGCCATTAAAATAAAAGCACAAGTTTTTCTTGAAGCACTAACTTGCTTTTTTACAAAGATTATAAAAGGTATCTGCCACACTATATTGAGACCACCTTCTGAATCAGGGTTTTTTCTGCCCTGTTACTTAAACAAACACCCCCTTTCTCAGCTTCTAAGAGTACAACTACTTGGCTAAGAGGAATAGATTTACCCCAGTGGGGTCCCACAATAATGGCACACATTAGACTAAAGTGCCAGATAACACTACATATCACTCCACTATCCTTTCACTATGTGTAAATTATAAAGGTTCTAATCCTTATTGTGCACTTGCCCAAAACAAGTATGGCTACATCATGGTAAAGGAGATACCTTAAGATTCTTAGTGGCAGGTAGCCTCAAACCAGGCAATGCAATCCATACTGGTTTCCCAAGAATTCCTTCATGTGCTAAAGCACAAAGCCAGGAAAATAATGGATTCCACTTTGGCAGGGAGGTCTGTCATGGGAAACAAGCCCATAGACTCCAGTTAGGCAATTATAACATTTTAGACTGAAGCCCCCATGGAGGATTGCAGGGCAGCCTTATAATGTCTTCATCTACGATAGCATTAACACAGTTTCATAACCACGTCTTGTTCCGCTATAATTTGGGCTGATGGGGGGATGGGATATCCCAGACCCTGAGTAAAATCCATGCCACCCCAAGGCACCTTATGGTGCTTGGGACATCTTAGCACCTTTCTTAACACCAGGCATGGGACATATCATAATTCCAGTTGCAACTCTACTATAACCTTTAGTCATAATCACACTGATCAGTGCCTGATTTGCACTACCCATTCATATGTTTTCCTTATAGGAACTAACATTTCCATTACACTGCAGAACTTCACATTTGTGATCCAGGTGCAGGGACAGACTTGCCTCATGTATCACTAATCAAACATATCTAATTTAAAAATTACTAGCGTCATGATATTAAGGAGACAATTTACATGCTATTGGCAAGGCTCCTCTGCCATCCTCACGTTAGAACACGCTCTGTTTCAAGTCATAAACAGAATATTCACAGTTGCACTCATAGCCTTTACAGTCTCAGCCATAGTCATCCTGGCAACTGCCAGTTGACTGTTCAGTGGCATCTATTACTGAGTCAGTACGAACAACTGCTTTTGTATAATCTGGCCAAAATTGTGTCTAATGAACTTCTCTTACAGCAAAGTGTACATCTAAAAGTTCTTGCATGTCTGCAAGCCCTCAAGACTGCTGTGGAATGTGTTGGGGAGTGACAGGATGCACTGGCATTTGGACAGCAATTAATCTGTGACTGGAAACATAAACATACCTGTGTCACTTCTGTACTATAGAATCAATCAATACTTAGGATGAGGTGAAACAAGACCTCTTGGGAGCTTTTCATTACAATTCAACTGCAGATGTAAAGCAACTTAAAACCAAAATTTTAAAATCCCTTCACGCTGTAGAACTATACACCCAACAACAAACAGCCATATGGAAAGGTGTGCAAATCATTTCTCCTGGTTAGACCCCATTCCTGGGAGTTGAGACTTGAATTGAAAAGAATGTTTCTTACTGTACTTGTAATTGCCTTATGTTATGTGTTAATTCTAGGATGCAAAGCCAGAATAAGAGCAATGACTGCCTCACCTGACAGACCCATGGCTGAGTGCATTGGTGCCCATCAGTCGACAGAGTCTAGTAGTAAAAACATAAAACGGGTATATGTTGGAGTTCAATCAGGATGGTGGCAGAAATATTAAAGGAAAGTTATAGAATATAGTCACAAACAGTTTAGGAATGACTAAGGGTTTTCATTACTTGGCTGAAGGCAACTTTGCCCCTTTAATTAGATAATAAGATAAACTCCCCAAATTCCTTTGTTTCTACTTTAACTAGCTTTTTTACTCATGTAATCTTTGAGCCAGATGGCCCTTTGAGGTGGTAGGGGAGGTTAACTAGGGACATTATCCTTTAATGGTGTTTGCTCTGGGCATCTGTCCCCGAGCTTTAATCTTTCAAAGGACTACTCTCTTAACCATGTTAATTATCCACACGTGTGTTTACTCAAAGCCTTTGTTCTGAAATCTATACTTAATAAATGTGAGGAAGGAGAACTCGTGGGTGTTGTGTAGCTGTGATTTTGCTCTTTGGGAAGCACATGACCTTCTAGTCTGCTTGTTCACTGTGCTCTGTGTTTGAGTGTATTCCATCACCTGTTGTGGAATCAAGGTCTGCAGGACAGACCCCCCCCACAGGTGGTGACCCCAACATGACCAATGTCACATATTAATAGGGCCAAAGTTTTGAAGAAACCTTATCACTCAGTTCCTTCAGAAGGAGCAATGTGCTACAAAATAAATTTCCTCTACTATTAATACATAGTCATGCAATGTGCCTGTGTGTGTGTATTTGACTGAGTATGTATAATAAGAATTAAAATAGCATCTTTACACACTAATGGGAAGAGATTCTGTTAAAAAATATGGAAACCAGACTCTTCAGTAAAATATTTTAATCACTAATATGGATTCCTAAGAAGACTACTGTTATTTTTATGTTTATCTTTAATTTTATATTGTTATAGATCTGCTAAATAACTTGTTTTAATTCCAGGAAGATTTTCTGAACAATTATCTTAGTTTAGTCATGACAATTTAATTCCCTGACTATGAGCACAAAGTAAAAGTTACTTGTCATTGGGAAGATATTATGTGTTTCTTTCAACTATATAATCCAACATAAAACATTTTTTAAATGTTCTGATTGGACATTTACATAGTCTTTGGTAAAATTCCTGTTTAGATCTTTTAAATATTTTTTGATTAGGTTGACTTTTTAACATTTAACTGTAAGCATTCTTTATAAATTTCGTATACAAGTCACTTATCAGGTAAGTAACTTGCAAATATATACTCCAAACTCTCATTTTTCTTTTGATTTAATCGATAGTGTTCTTTAATGGGCAAAGATTTTAATTTTGATTAAATCCAATTTATCAATATTATTTTGGTTGCTTCTCCTGCTGGTGTCATATCTAAAAACCTTGCCAGATTCAAGGTTACAATGTTATACCCATATCCTTCCTATTAAGTGTTTTGTACTTCTAGATCTTATATTTCAGTTTTTGATCTATTTTGAGTTTATTTTTATATACAGTTTGATTACAGGGGTTCAATTTTATTCATTTACATATAGGTAATTAGATTACCCACTGGGATTTGTTAAAGAGATTCTTCAATCTCCAATGTACAGCTTTAACATTCTTGTCAAAAATTAGTTAACCCTATGTTTGGCTATATTTCTGGATTTCTTATTCTTCAGTCTGGTTATTTTAGCACTAATTACTATTTTCTTTTTTTCTGCTAGGTTTGGATTTTGTTTCTTTTACAGTTGTAAATTTTCCCTTTAATAACTCTTTTCTCATAACCTTTGTTTTTTGTTTTTTGGTTTTTTTTTTTTGGTTTTTGTATTCTTCAACTTTCACAAAGGATTTTTATTTCATCTTTGATATACAAAAATATATTGTTCATTATTAATGTATTTGTTAATTTCTCAATTTTATTTTTAATTTATTTTTTACTATTGATATCTCATGCAAATCTTTATTTCCTCTTGTCATGTGCTGTTTCTATTGTATTTAATACACTTAAATGTATATATTACATTTACCAACCAAAATCATATTGTTATTATTATTACATTATATACTGCTATATTTTTTCAGAAGTGAAAAATATTTTAAGAGCAAATATATGCCTATATCATTGTTTATATAGGTTTTTGTTTATCATTTTTTGTTGTTGTTATAAATCAAGTTAACTTTTCATATTATTTCTTGCTCCAATACAGTTTTGCATCCATATACCACCTTAGTGCTATTATTGACTAATGTATTACATATATATATTATGTTAAAGGCCCAAGAATACAGCTACATGTATGCTTTACATACTTCCTTAATTTGTTGAAGAAAGTTGAATTAATATGGATTTATACAATTTGTTAATTTCCATAATTATTTTTTCAGGTGCTCTTATTTTATATGGATTAACATTTTTTCTGTGTTTATTACTTTCAGCCTGGATAATTTCTTTGGAAATTTTGTAAGGCAGACAGGTTACTTGGCAATAAATTTTATCTTATGTTTGTTTAGGAATGACTTTATTTCCCCTTCACATTTTAAAGATGAATTTGTAGAATATAGGAATTTTGGTCGACATTTTTTTCTTTTCATGCCACTGCTGCTAGTTTCTGATAAGTACTCAGCTATTAATGTTATTTTAGTTCTATTGTATGCCAGGACTTGTTTTTCTCTTTGCACTTTATAATTTTCATCCTTTAGCTTTCAGCCAATTATTATTGTTGTGTCTGTGTTTGGATCTTTTTGTGTTTTTCCTAAACTAAGAATATATTTTATCTCTGAAATGTGTAAATTAGTGGTTTTTTAAATCATTTATGGAAAGTTTGGGACATTATTTTGAATACTTTCCACTGAATCTTTGTCTCTCGCTTTGTCATCTAGTACTCCTATTTTGCATACATTACTGTACTTAAGTGTGTTTCAAAAGTTTATAAAGTTCTGTGTAATTTTTAAAAACTTTTTTCTGCTTTTTTTTGGGATTATATCATATCTATTGATCTACCTTCAAGTTTGTTGGCCCTTTTTACTTCTTCTGCTTCAAATATAAAGCAGAATTCTGCTTGTGCATTTTTCATTTCTTATTGTAATTTTCATTTCGGTATGTTCACTTCTTTCTTTTCAAAAGTTATAACTTCTATTTCTTTCTATGTATTCTCTATTGGATGTGACATTGCTATTTTACCTTCCTTTTCACCTTTAGGTGTGGTTCCCTTTAGGACCTTGAAAATATTTATAGTGTCAAAATTAAAGTTTTGTCTGTTAAATCTACAACTCATCCCTTTTGCAGCACTTTTTTTTTTTTTTTTTTTTACCAATTTTTCCCCATGTAGTGGTCTGAATTTCCTATTTCTTTATAGAGTTGTTAATGTTTGTTAAACCCTCCTTATTTTAGATAATATGTTATAGTTACTCTGGGAATTAGACCCACATCTTTATTTTTATTTTTTTTTAATTGCATTTTAGGTTTGGGGGTACATGTGAAGAACATGCAAGATTGTTGCAGAGGTACACATACAGCAATGTGATGTGCTGCCTTCCTCCCCATCACCTGTATCTGGCATTTTTCCCCATGCTATCTCTCCCCAACTCTCCACCCCCCACTGTCCCTCCCCTATTACCCCCAAAAAACCCCAGTGTGTGATGTGTCCATGTGTTCTCATTGTTCAACACCCACCGCATGAGTGACAACATGCGGTGTTTGATTTCTGTTCTTGTGTCAGTTTGCTGAGACTGATGGTTTCCAGGTTCATCCATGTCCCTACAAAAGACACAAACTCATCATTTTTGATGGCTGCATATTATTCCATGGTGTATATATGCCACATTTTCCCTGTCAATCTATCATCAATGGGCATTTGGGTTGGTTCCAAGTCTTTGTTATTGTAAACAGTGCTGCGATGAACATTCATGTGCATGTGTCCTTATAGTAGAACGATTTATAATCCTTCGGATATATGCCCAGTAATGGGATTGCTGGGTCAAATGGAATTTCTATTTCTAGGTCCTTGAGGAATCACCACACTGTCTTCCACAATGGTTGAACTAATTTACACTCCCACCAACAGTGTAAAAGTGTTCCTATTTCTCCACATCCTCTCCAGTATCTGTTGTCTCCAGATTTTTTAATGATAGCCATTCTAACTGGCGTGAGATGGTATCTCAATGTAGTTTTGATTTGCATTTCTCTAATGACCAGTGGTGATGACAATTTTTTAATGTTTGTTGGCCTCATGTATGTCTTCTTTTGTAAAGTGTCTGTTCATGTCCTTACACTAAAATTAACTCCAGACATAAGACCTAACACCATAAAAACCCTAGAAGAAAACCTAGGCAAAACCATTCAGGACATAGGCATATGCAAGGACTTCATTACCAAAACACCAAAAGCATTGGCAACAAAAGCCAAAATAGACAAATGGGACCTAATCAAACTCCACAGCTCCTGCACAGCAAAGGAAACAGTCATTTAGAGAATGACTGTTTAGAGAGAATCGGCAACCAACAAAATGGGAAATAATTTTTGCAATCTAACACTCTGACCAAGAGATGATATCCAGAATCTACAAAGAACTAAAACAGATTTACAAGAAAAAAATAAACAAGGCCATTCAAAAGTGGACCCACACCTTTTTAAAATTGCAATTGTTATTTCTTTAGTGAGTAGATGAATTATTTAATAAAATCTCTTTCCCCTGTAATGTCATTTCCTTGATATTTATACACAGAGGGTACATCCTGGGGCATTTTCACGGGCCTATAATAGCAAAGGTTTTAGTAGAAGCCCTCTTTGGCTCTTTTTTGTTTGCTTGCTTATTCCTTGGTTTTTCATGCCCAATCTAGCTGTTAGCCTTCATAAATTACTGGTTTGCTCATTCTTCACTTTTGGTAATAGCCCGGGGCAAACATTTTTCCACAATCTGATAAAATATCATTCAGGCACATTAGCAGTGATGGTTTTTGAGATATTTCAGGTTGGTTTGGACACAAGAAAGGCTCTACTTTTCTGTCTTTTTCATTGTTTTTTGTTTTGTTCTGTTTTGTTATTAGCGTGCTCATGATCTTGTGTGTCTCATGAAATTATCACCTTCTTTTAAACTGTCTACTATTAAACCCTTCATATTTTAAGCACACATTTATGCTTGAACTGCCTACATATTCTTTCAAATAAAGTAAACTACTCTCATGAGAGCTTTAGAGCTCTTAGTTTAATGGCCTGACACTTTCTTTGGGTGATATGTGTCAACCTTGGTTCCAGAGCTTGGGGCAGAGGGAGTGACACAATTTGCGCCACTCAGAATAAGATGTTAGTCTCTTTTTTAGTTTGCTTCTTTTCTCAGCAAATCTCCATCCTATGACTGAACTATGGCAGTGACTATTTGGTACTCAGAGTTCTTAGTATTCTGTGCCTGAGTTAAAAGCTCTGTGTTACGACAGTGGCTGGATGAAAGAAGGGACACATTTTTGGCCTCTCTTTCCTGGAATTTAGCCTCTGTAACATATAAATGAAGTGTGTGAATGAAAAACTCGGGAGGCTTTCCCCTCCAAAAAAATAATATAACCCTCCTGTGGAAGTTTCATGGAGGTAGAGCTTCATGCTGTTGTCTACACCTGCCTGCAGTAGAATGTCTGTCACACTGAGTGAGGGTAGGCTAGAAAACAAGCCATTGTTTAAATGCCACAGGCCCTTGCTGTTCTTAACAACTCTTACTAGATGTTCTTTATTTTATTTTATTTTATTTTATTTTATTTTATTTTATTGCCTTTTAGGTTTTGGGGTACATGTGAAGAACTTGTAGGATTGTTGCATAGGTACGCACATGGCAGTGTGATTTGCTGCCTTCCTCCCCATCACCTATATTTGGCATTTCTCCTCATGTTATTCCTCTCCAACTCCCCACCCCTCACTGTCCCTCTCCTATTTCCTTCCCACAGATCCCAGTGTGTGATGCTCCCTGCCCGATGTCCATGTGTTCTCATTGTTCAACACCCGCCTATGAGTGAGATCATGTGGTGTTTGATTTTCTGTTCTTGTGTCAGTTTGCTGAGAATCATGGTTTGCAGGTTCAACCATGTCCCTACAAAGAACACAAACTCATCATTTTTTATGGCTTTATAGCATTACATGGTGTATATGTGCCACATTTTCCCTGTCAAGTCTATCATCGTTGGGCATTTAGGTTGGTTCCAAGTCTTTGCTATTGTAAACCGTGCCACAAAGAACATTTGTGTGCATGTGTCCTTATAATAGAATGATTTATAATCCTTTAGATATATATCCAGTAATGGGATTGCTGGGTCAAATGGAATTTCTATTTCTGGTCCTTGAGGAATTGCCACACTGTCTTCCACAATGGTTGAACTAATTTACACTCCTACCAACAGTGTAAAAGTGTTCCTATTTCTCCACATCCTCTCCAGCATCTGTTGTCTCCAGATTTTTTAATGATCGCCATTCTAACTCGTGTGAGATGGTATCTCAATGTAGTTTTGATTTGCATTTCTTTAATGACCAGTGATGATGACCATTTTTTCATATGTTTGTTGGCCTCATATATGTCTTCTTTTATAAAGTGTCTGTTCATATCCTTTGCCCACTTTTGAATGGGCTTCTTTGTGTTTTTCTTGTAAATCTGTTTTAGTTCTTTGTAGATTCTGGATATTAGCCTTTTTTTCAGATGGGTAGATTGCAAACTTTTTTCCCATTCTGTTGGTTGCTGATTCACTCTAATGACTGTTTCTTTTTCTGTACAGAATCTGTGGAGTTTGATTAGGTCACATTTGTCTATTTTGGCTTTTGTTGCCAATGCTTTGGTGTTTTAGTTATGAAATCCTTGCCTATGCCTATGTCCTGAATGGTTTTGCCTAGATTTTCTTCCAGGGTTTTTAAGGTGTTAGGTCTTATGTTTAAGTCTTTAATCCATCTGGAGTTAATTTTAGTGTAAGGTGTCAGGAAGGGGTCTAGTTTCTGCTTTCTACACATGGCTAGTCAGTTTTCCCAACACCATTTATTATACAGGGAATCCTTTCCCCATTGCTTGTTGTTGTCATGTTTGTCAAAGATCAGATGGTTGTATATTTGTGGTGTTGCCTCTAAGGCCTCTGTTCTGTTCCATTGGTCTATATCTCTGTTTTGGTACCAGTACCATGCTGTTTTGATTACTGTAGTCTTGTAGTATAGTTTGAAGTTAGGTAGTGTGATGCCTCAAGCTTTGTTCTTTTTGCTTAGAATTGACTTGGCTATGTGGGCTCTCTTTTGATTCCACATGAAGTTTAAGGTGGGATTTTCCAGTTCTGTGAAGAAGGTCATTGGTAGCTTGATGGGGATAGCATTGAATCCGTAAATTACTTTGGGCAGTATGGTCATTTTGATAATATTGATTCTTCCTAACCATAGCATGGAATGTTTCTCCATCTGTTTGTGTCCTCTCTTATTTCTTTGAGTAGTGCTTTGTAGTTCTCCTTGAAGAGGTCCTTTACATTCTTTCTTATTTGTGTTCCTAGGTATTTTATTCTCTTTGTAGCAATTGTGAGTGGCAGTTCGTTCTTGATTTGGCTCTCTTTTAGTCTGTTATTCGTGTATAGGAATGCTTGTGATTTTTGCACATTGATTTTATATCCTGAGACTTTGCTGAAGGTGCTTATCAGTTTCAGGAGATTTTGGGCTGAGACAATGGGGTCTTCTAAATATACAATCATGTCGTCTGTAAATAGGGACAAATTGACTCCTTCCTTTCCTAATTGAATACCGTTTATTTCTTTTTCTTGACTGATTGCTTGGCCTAGAACTTCCAATATTATATAGAATAGGAGTGGTGGGAGAAGGCATCCTTGTCTGGTGCCAGATTTCAAAGTGAATGCTTCCAGTTTTTGTCCATTCAGTATGATATTGGCTGTGAATTTGTCATAAATAGCTTTTATTATTTTGAGATACGTTCTGTCAATACCTAGTTTATTGAGGGTTTTTAGCATAAAGGGCTATTCAATTTTGTCAAAGGGCTTATCTGCATCTATTGAGATAATCATGTGGTTTTTGTCTTTGGTTCTGTTTATGTGGTGAACTATGTTTATAGATTTGCATGTGTTGAACCAGCCTTGCATCCCTGGGATGAAGCCTATTTGATCATGGTGTATAAGCTTTTTGATGTACTGTTGCAGTCGGTTTGCCAGTAGTTTATTGAAGATTTTTGCATCTAAGTTCATCATAGATATTGGCCTGAAGTTTTTTTTTCCTGTTGAGTCTCTGCTGGGTTTTGGTATCAGGATAATGTTGGTGTCATAAAATGATTTGGGAAGGAGTCCCTCTTTTTGGATTGTTTGGAATAGTTTCAGAAAGAATGGTACCAGCTCCTCCTTGTACGTCTGGAAGAATGCGGCTGTGAACCCATCTGGACCTAGGCTTTTTTTGGTTGGTAGGTTATTAATTGTTGCCTCAACTTCAGCCCTTGTTATTGGTCTATTCAGGTTTTGACTTCTTCCTGGTTTAGGCTAGGGAGAATGCAAGAGTCCAGGAATTTATCCATTGCTTCTAGGTTTACTAGTTTATGTGCATAGAGTTGTTTTTAATAATCTCTGATAATGATTTGTATTTCTGTGGAATCTGTGGTGATAACCCCTTTACCATTTTTTATTGAATCTGTTTGATTATTCTCTTTTTTCTTTTTTATTAATCTGGCTAGTGATCTGTCTATTTTGTTGATCTTTTGAAAAAACCAGCTCCTGGTTTATTGATTTATTTATTGAAAAAAAATTTATTGATTTTTTTTGAAGGGTTTTTTGTGTCTCTATCTCCTTCAGTTCTGCTCTAATCTTAGTTATTTCTTGTGTTCTGCTAGGTTTTGGGTTTTTTTTTTTATCTTGCTACTTTAGGTCTTTCAATTTTGACGATAGGGTGTCAATTTTAGATCTTTCTTTGCTTCTCATTTGGGAATTTGTTGCTATATATTTTCCTCTAGAGACTGCTTTAAAAGTGTCCCAGAGATTCTTGTATGTTGTTTCTTCTTTCTTGTTCGTTTCAAAGAACATATTTATTTCTGCCTTTATTTCATTGTTAATCCAGTCAACATTCAAGAGCCAGTTGTTCAGTTTCCATGAAGCTGTGCAGTTCTGAGTTAGTTTCTGAATTTTGAGTTCTAACTTCATTGCACTGTGGTCTGAAAGACTTCTTGTTATGATTTCCGTTCTTTTGCATTTGCTGAGGAGTGATTTACTTCCAATTATGTAGTCAATTTTAGAGTAGGTGTGATGTTGTGCTGAGAAGAATGTATATTTTGTGGATTTGGGGTGGAGAGTTCTGTAAATGTCTATTAGATTTGCTTGTTTCAGGTCTGATTTCAAGTCCTGGATGTTCCTGTTAGTTTTCCATCTCATTGATCTATCTAATATTGACAGTGGACTGTTAAAGTCTCCCACTATTATTGTGTGGGAGTCTAAGTCTCTTTATATGTCATTAAGAGCTTGCTTTATGTACCTGGGTGCTTCTTTATTGGGTGCGTATATATGTAGGATTGTTAGTTCTTCTTGAGGTATTGATTCTTTTACCATTATGTAATACCCTTCCTTTGTCTCTTTTGATCTTTGTTGGTTTAAAGTCCATTTTATCAGAGACTAGGATTGTAACTTCTGCTTTTTTTTTTTTTTTTGCTCTCAATTTGCTTAATAAATCTCCCTCCATCCCTTTATTTTGAGCCTATATGTGTCCTTGCACATGAGGTGGGTCTCCTGAATATGGCACACCAATGGGTCTTGACTTTTTATCCAATTTGCCGGTCTGTGTGTCTTGACTGGGGCATTTAGCCCATTTACATTTAATATTAATATTGTTATGTGTGAATTTGATCCTGCCCTTTTGATGCTAGCTGGATGTTTTGCCTGTTAGTTGATGCATTTTCTTCATTGTGTTGATGGTCTTTACCATTTGGTATGTGTTTTGCAGTGGCTGGTGCTGGTTGTTCCTTTCCTAGTTTAGTGCTTCTTTCAAGTGCTTCTGTAAGGCAGGCCTGATGGTGAGGAAATCTCTCAGCAATTGCTTGTCCATAAAGGATTCTTTTTATCCTTCACTTATGCAGCTTAGTTTGGCTGGATTTGAAAATCTAGATTGAAAGTTCTTTTCTTTAAGGATGTTGAATATTGGTTCCCACTCTCTTCTGGCTGGTAGGGTTTCTGCAGAGAGATCCACTGTGAATCTGATGGGTTTCTCTTTGTGGGTAACTAGACCTTTCTCTCTGGCTACTCTTAGCATTTTTCCCTTCATTTCAACCCTGGTGAATCTGACGATTATGCGCCTTGTGGTTGCTCTTCTTGAAGAGTATCTTTGCAGTTTTCTATTTCCTGGACTTGAATGGTGGTCTGGTTTGCTAGATTGGGGAAGCTTTCCTGGATAATATCCTGAAGAATGTTTTCCTGCTTGGATTCATTCTCTCCATCACATTCAGGTACACCTAGCAAATGTAGATTAGGTCTTTTCACATAATCTCATATTTGTTGGAGGCTTTGTTCATTTCTTTTCACTCTTTTTTCTTTATTCTTGCCTTCTCATTTTATTTCATTGAGTTGATCTTCAATCTCTGATATCCTTCCTTCTGCTTGGTCGATTTGGCTATTGAAGCTTGTGTATGCTTCACTAAGTTCTCGTGCTGTGTTTTTCAGCTCCATCAAGTCATTTATATTCTTTTCTGAGCTATTTATTCTAGTTAGCATCTCATCTAACCTTTTTTCTAGGTTCTTAGTTTCTTTGCATTGGGTTAGCACATGTTCTTTTAGCTCTGAGAAGTTTGTTATTACCCACCTTCTGAAACTTGTTTCTGTCAATTCATCAGGTTCATTCTCCATATATTTTTGATTCCTAGTTGGTGAGGAGTTGTGATCCTTTGGAGGAGGAGAGGCATTATGGTTTTTGGTGTTTTCGTCTTTTTGCACCAGTTTCTTCCCATCTTAGTGGATTTATCTACCTGTGGTCTTTGTAGTTGGTGACTTTCGGATGAGGTCTCTGAGTTTGCATCCTTTTTGTTGATGTTGAAGTTATTTCTTTCTGTTTCTTAGTTTTCCTTCTAACATTTGGGCCCCTCTGCTGTAGGACTGCTGGAGGTCGACTCCAGACCCTACTTGCCTGGAGATCACCCATGGGTGCCGCAGAACAGTAAAGGTTGCTGCTGGTTTCTTTTCCTGTTATTTTTGTCCCAGAAGGGTACCTGCCAGATGTTGGCCTGAGCTCTCCTTTATGAGGTGTCTCTTTGTATATATAGGGGTTGGGGAGCTACTTGAGGAGACAGTCTGTCCCTTATAGGAGCTCAATTGCTATGCTGAGAGCTCTGTTGTTCTGTGCAGAGCTGCTGGGCAGGTGCCTTTAAGTCTGCTACAACAGAATTCATAACTGCCTCTTTTCCCAGGTGCTCTGTCCTAGGAAGGTTGGCTTTATTTATAAGTTCTTGTCATGCTGCTGACTTTTTTCATAGATGCCCTGCCCCTCAGGGAGTAGTCTAGTCACAGTCTGCCAGCAGAGGTGTTGCTGAGCTGCCACAGGCTCTTCCCAGCTGCTGCGTGAACTGTCTCAGTAGTGGCAGACTGCCTCGGAAGTGGTGGTCACCCTTCCCCTCAATGAGCTGGACAGTTCTGGATCTAGCTGCACTTGCTGCAAAACTCTCAATCCAGAGCATTTCAGATTGCTTATTTTGTGGGGGTGGTACCTGCTGAGCCAGATCGCCTGGCTCTCTGTCTCTGCCCCCTCCCTTTCAGTTGAATGGGTGGCTCTGTCTCCCAGGCATTCCAGGTACCAGTAGAAATAGCTCCCAGATCTGTGTGAGTTTCTGTGCGCCAATCCAGCACTGGCTGAAACTGCTGTGCTGGAAACTCATAGCACTTTTTGGCCCAGGAATCTCCTAGTCTGTGGGCAGTGAAAATTTATATTGAAATGCAGTAGGCACTCTCCCTCTGTGTTGTTCTTTCTGGGAACTGCACTTCAGAGCTGTTCCTATTCAGCCATCTTGGATCTTCCCCCGAAAAAAAATATATTTCTAATCATTAAATAGGTATTAAAATTCCAAAAAACAATTTTTTACTTGACAAGGTAAGTAAGTTTTGAAAAGATATTCTGTCATGGAAAGAAAAGTCTTGCATCATAACCTTTCTTGTTGGAATAAGCTGAAGAAATCCCATCTATCAGGTTTCTCAGCTTCAAATACAACTAATTTCTTTTTTTTTCCTTTGAGTTCTATCAAATTTCCAGAAACAAAACATGCAACATTTTTTGATGATAAATATCACAGTTGCCACACAGGCCAGCAGGAACCCCATTACAGCCAAAGAGTGGTACTGGAAACAGGTGACATCATGGTTGTAACTCAAAGGTGTTTTGCTTCTTTGTGATGCATGGCAAACTCAATCCAGAAGACTGCTCGATTTAAAGGCTTCATTGGTTGATCATGATGAATTCGTGGTAATTTCATAGTGTTTTCTTTACATCTGAATGATAAACATAAAGATAACACTGAAAGTAAGTTTATTTGTCTGAGCATATCAAGTCCATTAAAGGTTTTTACTTTTTACATTTTATTTATTTATTTATGGAGTCTTGCTCTGTTGCCCAGGCTTGAGTACAGTGGTGCAATCTCAGCTCACTGCAAGCTCCACATCCCAGAAGGTCAGGCAATGTTTCTGCCTCAGCCTCCTGAGTAGCTGTGACTACAAGTGTGTGCCACCATGCCCAGCTAATTTTTGTATTTTTAGTACAGGCAGGGTTTTCCATGTTGTCCAGGCTGGTCTCAAACTCCTGACCTCAGGTTATCCACCACTTTGGCCTCCTAAAGTGCTGGGACTACAGGCATGAGCCACTGTGCCTGGACAGTACCACAGGGATGTTTTATTGCCCATTTACCCCACATAGTGATCCCGCTTTCCTATTTCTTTTTACTCCTTATATAGTTTGTTAAGCCCTCAATATTTTAAATAGTATATTGTAGTTACTCTGGAAATTATACCCCCATCTTCTTTTAATTCTAACTTATTTGTTTGGTGAATAGATGAATTATTTTTATGAAGATTTTTCCCTCACAGTGATATGTCCTTGATATTTCTGCTCAGAAAGTGCACACTTGGTCATTTTCACAAACCATAGAATAACAGTGATTTAAACAGGAACACCCTTTGACTCTTTTCTGTTTTTTTATTTGTTAGTTTTACATGCTCAGTCTAGCTCTCAACCTTCACAATTTATTGGCTGATTGATCTTTTGCTTGTGGTATTGCCCTTGGAGCATAAATTGCTTCATATCCTGATCCAATAACATTTAGGCACTTTTGCAGTGATAGTTTTTGTGGCATTTCAGGGTGACTTGGACACAAGAAAGGATCTTCTTTTCTATCGCTCTCTCTCTCTTTTTCTGATTAGCTTTCTTGTGGTCTTGTTTGTATCACTCATGAAATTACCATCTTCTTTTACTGTTACCAAAAAACCTTTCATATCTTGACAATACCTTTAAACTTGAACTTCCTATACATTCTTTCAAATAAAGTAAATTACTCCATGAGAGCTTTAGAAACCCTTTCTTTAATGGTGTGACTCTTTCCTTGGGAAAAATGTGCCAACCTCAGCCCCCAAAGAGTAAGGCACTAGCCTGCAGTCTTAATTTGCTTCTTCCTTTGTGGAACCTCCATCCTATAAATGAATTATTATAATGATTATTTGGCACTCAGAGTTCCTAGTATGCTTTGCCTGAGTAAAACCTCTGTGTTTTGACAGCAGCTAGATGAAAGAAGAGAAACTTTTCTGGTCTCTCTTGTCTGGAATTTAGCCTCTTTAACATATAGATGAAGTGTCTGTGCGTGAAAAATTCAGGAATCTTACTCCCTCCCAAAAACACAATATGGTTCTCTTGTAGTGGTTACACAGATGGGGAGTTCAATTGTCTAGTCTGCACATGCTTCCAGTAAAATTTCTGTTGCACTGAGTGAAGGTAGGCTAGAAAGTAAGTCATTGGCTAAGTGCCACAAGGTCTTGCTGTTTTTAACAAACTGCAGTAGATGTTCCTTGGTAATTGTTTATTTATTTGCTGCATATCTTAAGGGCAATTCCTAATATATTGTTCAATTTGTTAATTAATTTTATTTTTTTTAACCCTTTTCTCTGTTCGCCCAGAGAATACTTGCAGGCAGTACTTTCAGATTCAGCATTTACTGCGAGATAATTTTGCCACAAAATTATCTTGCTTTTATTACTATTTTTGCATGCTCTAGCATAATAACTTTGGAAACAAAAAAAAATCATTCTACTTTTAGCATTCTATTTTTAGTAGTAGTATTTAAGTTTACGAGATATAGAAATTTTTGATCACTGAAAATGTCAAATCCTGGAAAATGTAGCATGATCTTAACATTGTTCTCAAGCAGTTGTTGGTTGAAGATTAATTTGATTAATTCAGTTTTTCTCAAATAGATGATTCAGATGACTCTGATGTTCATTCTATTTAGATATAACTCCAAGAAGAGTTTTTACAATGTATGTTCACATTGAAAATGAGTCAGATTTGCTTCAGCCTCAAAGAGTGTATTTCTGTAAAAACTAAATGAGCGCTGGCTGTGAGCTGCACTGTTTTTTTCCTAAACCAGAAAACGGTAAAACCATAAAGAGATGTGGTTTCACAAAGTTTCCCAGGCTGGCCCTGAACTCCTGGGCTCAAGTAATCTTCCCTCCTCAGTCTCCTGAGTAGCTGGGACTATAGGCGCATGCCACTGCAGTCAGCTTCTCCTAATATGTTTAAATAGTCATCTCTAAAAATGATTTTTACCATTTATCCTTCTTACATTTCAGAGACGATTCAGGGTACTTTTTATGCTATCAATCTGGAAGTGAGTAGGTCAAAGTTTTCTTCTAAAATATGTGTCTACCTTCTTGTCATAAATTTGTCCTGCCCCAGCATTCCTTTTTAGACAACATGGGTTGTTTAAGACCTAGTCATAGCTTGTCACTTTTGATTTTATTAAAACTTCCCTTCCTCGTGTAGTGGTTTGAGACAGAATCTACTTTTTTCTCATCCTAATGGCCAGAAATGCAACACTTCACTCACAATGGTGGTGACCATGATATAACCTAATGATCAATAGCAGAGTCATATAATAATTTTCTCCTTCATGTGTGTTTCCTTTAGGTAGCCATTTCTCAACTCCTACAGAGAAGTTTAGGAAATATTGACTATGGGCCTTAATAAGAGCCTCTCCCACAGAAGTTCCCCTGTCCACTTCCAGGTAGCATGTTGAGCTCTCTGCCACCTCTGGACTTTCTGTTAGTTTTCTGTCATCATCATAAACATCACTTAGGAACTCTGAGTAATAAACTTATCCTATTTGATGCATTTTGGTCTTACTTTCTCATTTCATTATACTTTACCTAACATACATCTGAAACTCACCTCCCCACCCCCATCAGGGCTTTCCAGGGTCTTGATTTATGGCTAGTCTCAAAAAGGAGACTTCAATATTAAATTGGAAAGAATTCATAACAATATAAATCACAACATTTTTGAATATATTTAATAACGGAACAATTAGAACATAAAAATTTAATTTTATACATCACAGAATTGCTATTTAGAAACAAATAGGGCATGTTATAGCCTATTGAGTAATATTTTTCAATGCAAATAAGCATATAACTTCAACAAATTGTTAAACAAAACACTTTGTTTTATCAAGAAACAACAAAATGTTTCATTTAACATTAACATTTTGTTGAAGTTACATACTTATTTGCATTAACAAATATTACCCAATAGGGTATAGAATAATGCTAACACATAATGTCAGAGTGCAAGGCATGGAGGGTGGCAGAATGTGAGATGCCTGTCAAAAGAGTACAAAGTTACCTTTTGATGTGGAAAAAAAATACTTTGTATCTAGATACTGGCACAACCTTGCAAATGTGTTAAATACCACTGAATTTTACACATTAAATGGGTAAAGTGTATAGTTTTGTGGTGTGAAATTTCTGTATCAATTATTTTTTAAATTTTATCAAGTGGATGACCAGATTTGACCAAGAGGTCACAGTTGGTCAGCACTTGGTTTATGCTACAAATTTAACTCCCACATGCTTGAAGTAGTAAATACTGTCATTTTTATTATTTACATTAGAAACATATTTTGAAACTATATTATGTAATTACTGTATATGAACACTAAAATTATTATTATGGAAATTTTTTGGTTTGTTTAATGATAATAATGCAAATTTTATTTTGCCATACAAACAATTGTTTTAGTGCTTTTCAATATTATTCCATTCATTCTTTCAGCAACCTCATGGTATTGATAATGTTATGGCAACCATTGCCATTTCATTGGGGAGGAAGCTGAGGCAAATAAAATCCAAGTAACTTGTCCAACCCCGCATCACTTTATAGTGGTTTCTGAGACTTTAATCAAGACCTTCTGGATCCAGAGTACCAGCTCTTAACTACGATGTTATGTTGACTCTCCTATTTGGGGTACAGATATTTTCAAAATGTGGTTTCCCACTTATGTAGATTTATATTAATTGTAATTTTATTACAAATGTGTAATTTAAAATATGTGGAATTATTATTCCAGCTATGTATCACTGCATAACAATTTGTTCCCAAATGTAGCCTTAAAACAACTGTAATCTTATTATCATCTCTCAGAGTCTGTGTGTTAGGTGGGCTCAGTTAACTCCTTCCACAGAGTTTCTTAGGTAGCTACTTTCCTATGGTGTCTGAGTCTGTAATTATCTGAAGATCATTCACTTTCGTACTTAGTGATTTGCGTGGAAAAGCTCAAAGTGCTAGTGGGCTACCAAGATTTTTAGGCATATATTTGTGTCTCTCTACCAAGTTGTCATTTATTATGGAGACTACATTTTGAATTGATGAAGTGTTGGGTAATAGTGAGGAAAAAGGAGACGTGAAAATAATAAACAGAAAGAAAGAAAGAGAAACAGAGAGAGAACATGCTGTGCTTCCACAAGAGCTTTGAAACTTTAGCTGAATTATTTTCATTACTTTCTTTTTGTTGAGAAAGCTACAAAGTTTGCCAGGCTTCAAAGGGAGGTGATATTACTTGATAGGAAAATTGTCAATGTATTTATTGTCATGTCACAAAATAACAAAAAATATAGCCTTTTGAAGAAGGCAGCAGAAGTTATTAAACTATTGTATGATTCATAAAATATTAAAATAGTAAAATAAAGTATATCAAAATTGCCTGAATTTATATTTCTATAATTACTGAAATTTTTAAACATCGTATTATATTTATTCACAGATGTTAAAAAAAATAGAACAAATGTCCTAAAAACAAACTGCAAGTGGATATAATAGACAATATATAAGAAACATTATCAAGCTTTTGGAATGACACTAGTGAATTAATAATGGGATGTTACATTTTGGATCATATTTTTATCAATTTTTATTAGATTTCCTGTTTTGTTAGGTGATTAGGAGTTCTCACTGAGCAATGGATATCAATATTTTGTTATATGTGGTGTAGCATAGGTTTTATGTGAATTAATTCAGACTTATAAGCATAATAAATGAACATTATTAATCTTTGGCACTATGTAAGGTCTGTTTTTCTTTTATCTGTATCTGCTCCTGGATGATTTGTATGAAATATTTTGTTGTAAACTCTTCCACTATTTTCTCTAGCATCAATATCTTGTGTGTGTGTGTGTGTGTGTGTCTGTGTGTGTTTGTGTGTGTATGACATAATCTATGTGTGTATAATTATAAATATCCACGTATATTAGTTTTTAATCAAACCTTATGCTGGAGAATACCTTTTGTAAGAATTGGTTAATGGTAAGATTTTTTAGTGTCAAAGACAACTAGGCTTCTGTAAATCTGTACTACTTTGATCATAAATTGCTTCCCTGATGTGTAGATTAAAGGAGATTTATGGCTTGATTTAGCTATTTTCCTCAAAATTTATAAATTTTTTGTATTCTTTGTATATATTTTTCAGCATGCTGAAAAGTTTGTTTCCATATTATATTTATAGGAGGGAAGGATTAAAAGGCTCTGTGGAAGATAAAAATTTGGATATAATCATGTAAACTATAGTTATATAGAATAATAATTATTATTTCAAGCTGTCTTCAAAATATTGTATTTCACAACATATCTATTCGCTAGTTAAGTGGTGCTGAGTCTTGTTTTAAAAGAAATGGACATGTATATGTACATGCATATTTAGTAAGATTGATAATTTACTAAGTCTTTCTAGAGTACAATTTCTATATTATCACAACCTAAAATTAAGGATTTACATTTGTTATTAAAGGTCAAAAATTATGATAAAACCCATATTAAATTTAGGATTTTTTTTCTAGTTCTGTTAAGAATAACGATGGTATGTTGATGAGAATTAAATTGGATTTATAGATTTCTTTTGACAATATGGTCATTTTCACAAAATTGATCTACCCATCCATGAGCATGGGATGTATTTCCATTTGTTTGTTTCATCTATGATTTTTTCAGTTGTATTTTGTAGTTTTCTTTGTAGAAGTCTTTCACCTTCCTGGTTGGGTATATTCCTTAAGTATTTTTTTTTTCCTTTTTGCAGCTATTGTGAAAATGGATGCATTCTTAATTTGATAATCAGCTTTGAAACCTGCATAACCAAAGAAAGAATAAGAAAAAAGAACGAATCTGGAAGCATCACATTACCTAACTTCAAACTATATTAGAAGGCTATAGTTACAAAAGCAACATGGTATTGGCCTAATAACAGGCAAGTAGATCAATGGAACAGAATAGAGAATCCAGAAATAAAGCCAAATATTTGCACCCAACTGATCTTTGACAAAACAAGTAAAAACATAAAATGGGGAAATGATACTCTATTCAACAAATGGGGCTGGCATAATTTGCCATTCACAGGTAGAAGAATGAAACTGCATCCTTGTCTCTCACCTTATAAAAAAATCAACTCACAATGGATCAAATAATTGAATCTAAGACCTGAAACAATAAAAATTCTAGAAGATAGCATTGGAAAAACTCTTCTAGATATTGGGTTGGACAAAAACCTTATGACCAAAAATTCAAAAGCAAATGCAACTAAAATAAAGATAAATAGTTGCGATTTAATTAAACTTAAAAGCTCAGCTGACAAAAGGAATAATCAGCTGTGTAAACAGACAACTCACAGAATAGTGGAAAATATCCATAAACTATGCATCTGACAAAGAACAAATGTCAGAATCTACAAAGAACTCAAAAAAAAAAAAATCCACAAGAGAAAAACAAATTGCCCCATCAAAAAGTAGGTTACAGTCATGAATAGACGATTCTTAAAAAGAAATATGTAAATGGCCAACATATGAAAAAATGCTCAACTTCACTAATTATCAGGAAACACAAATCAAAACCACAATGCAACACCACTGTACTCCTGCAAGAATGACCATAAGTTAAAAATCCCAAATAATACAATGTTGGTATGGATGTGGTATAAAGGGAACAGTTTTATGCTGCTGTGAGAATGTAAACTAGTAAAACTACTATGGAAAACTGTATGAATATTACCATAAGAACTGAAAGTAGAAGTACCCTTTGATCCAGAAGTCCCACTACTATGTATCTTCCAAGAGGAAAATGTCTTTATATGAAAAAAACCCATGCACATACATATTTACAACAGCACAGTTCACAATTTAAATAATATGGAAGCAGCCTAAATGACCATCAACCAATCAACAGGTGGTTAAGAAAATGTATATATATATACATATATGCATATTCATATATATACACATATATGCATACTAGATATATACACCATGTAATACTACTAAGCCATAAAAAGAAACAAAATAATGGCATTAAGAGCAACTTGTATGGAATGGGAGAGCATTATTCTAAGTGAAGTAATTTAGGAATAAAAAACCGATTGTACATTCTGACTTATAAGTGGGAGCTAAGCTATGAGGATAAAAAGGCATGAGAATGATATAATGGACTCTCAGGATTTAGAGGGTAAGGTTGGAGGTGGGTGAGGGATACAAGACTACACATTGAGTGCAGTGTGCACTGATCATGTGATGCATGCATCAAAATCTCAAAAGTTACCACTAAAGAACTTATCCATCTAATCAAACACCACCTGTTCCCAAATAACTATTGAAACAATTAAAAATGTTAGAATAAAATCAACCAGGTGAATATTTTTAAACATCTAGAAAGAACAGAATTGGCTCATGAAACCAAAGATGTTGTAAAATAGTTGAATGTTACAGAAGGAAGTAGGTAAGAGTTGCTATATTTATAATTTCACATAATTTCCACTGAGAAATGACTTAAGCACTAAAATAGTAAACACTTTGCCATGAATTTTAAAAAAGTTTGTGACAATAAAGCTGCTTGCCAAGCAACACTACTCATCATAAAAACCAGGCAACACTACCCATCTCAAAATATCAAAAGGACAAGAGAGACTTTTCATACAATTTAACAATTTAATAGTTTCATTAGCAACAGTTAAAACAACAAAATCCTGTTCAAAATGAAGCCAAAATACTTTGAGTATGTGCAAAACAGTACTGATATTGTCAGTGGACTTCTTAATGTTCTTGTGTTTATGTACAGTGTGTGTAATATAGTTAAGCTGAAGAAAATTTTTTTCCTGTAACCTGTGAATTAGAACAACAAATTTCAATATAAGTGCAACAAACTTCAATATAAGCTTATATGGCTTTATATTATTTTTTTATTTTCCCTAGTGTTTTCTTCATTGCCACAAAATATTTCTAACCATTAACTGGATGGTAAACTTCTGAAAAACAAATTTTTACTTGACGAGGTAGGTTTTGAAAAGATTTTTTTTTTCTTGTCACAGGGAGGAAAAAATCCTGCATCACAATCTTTCTTGCTGGAATAATCTGAAGTAGTCCCATCAATCAGGTTTTCCAGCTCAAGCTCTAGCTATAACTAATCCTTTTTTCCCTTCTTTCCTGTTCTAGCAAACTTCCAGAAACAAAACAGACAACATTTTGTGATGATGAATATCACAGTTGCCACGCAGGCCAGGAGGAACCCAATCACATCCAAAGAGTGGTACTGGAACCAGGTGAGGCCGTGGGCTGCAACCCGAAGGTGTTTGGCTCCTTTGTGGCGCATGACAAACTCAATCCAGAAGACTGCTCGATCCAGGGGCTTCACTGGTTGATCACGTTGAATTTCTGATAATTTCATAATATTCTCTTTGTATCTGAGGGATAAAAATAAAGATAGCAACACTGAAAGTAAGTTAATTTGCCTGTGTATATCAAGTCCATGAAAGGTTTTAAAGTGTCAAATGATTCAAAGTAAATATTAAAGAATTAACATATAATATGTGTATTTTAATTAGAGTCATCATAGAAAGTTTGGCTTTTAAATTGGACTTTCCCATTGACAAACAAAAAAGTTTGGCTTTCTCATTGACAAATGTTTTTTTAAATTGTTTATTATACTTTAAGTTCTTGGGTACATGTGCAGATAGTGCAGGATTGTTACATAGTATACACAGGTATACATGTGCCTTGGTGGTTTGCAGCATCTATCGCCCCATCATCTACATTAGATATTTCTCCTAAAGCTATCCCTACCCAAACTTCCCAAACCCTCCTACCCTTCCCCTAACCCATCACCACCTGACAGGCCCCAGTATGTGATGTTCTTCTCCCTGTATTCATGTGATTTCATTGTTCAACTCCCACTTATGAATGTTACTTCTGAGGCCTCTGTTCTGTTCCAATGGTCTATATCTCTGTTTTGGTACCAGTACCATGACCATGCTGTTTTAATTACTGTAGTCTTATAGTATAGTTTGAAGTCAGGTAGCATGATGTTTCCACTTTTTTTTTTTTTTGTACTTTAGGTTCTGGGGTACATGTGCAGATCATGCAGGGTTGTTGCATAGGTACTTACATGCAAGGTGGTTTGCTGCCTCCTTCCCTCCCTCACCTATATTTGGCATTTCTCCCCAAGTTATACCTCCCCAACATACCCATCCCTTGCTGTACCTCCCCAAGCCCCCACAACAGACCCCAATGTGTGATGCTCCCCTTCCTATGTTCTCATTGTTCAACACCTGCCTATGAATGAGAACATGCAGTGTTTGATTTCCTGTTCTTGTGTCAGTTTGCTGAGAATGATGGTTTCCAGATTCATCCATGTCCCTACAAAGGACACAAACTCATCGTTTTTTATGGTGGCAGAGTATTCCATGGTGTTTATGTGCAACATTTTCTTTGTTCAGTCTATCATTGATGGGCATTTGAGTTGGTTCCAGGTCTTTGCTATTGTAAACAGTGCTGCAATGAAATCCAAAAGTGGGAAAAGGAAATGAACAGACACATAAAAAGAAGACATATATGAGGCCAACAAACATATGAAAAAATGCTCATCATCACTGGTCATTAAAGAAAGGCAAATCAAAACCACATTGAGATAGCATCTCACGCCAGTAAGAATGGCAATCATTAAAACATATGGAGACAACAGATGCTGGAGAGGATGTGGAGAAATAGGAACACTTTTACATTGTTGGCGGGAGTGTAAACTAGTTCAACCATTGTGGAAGACAGTGTGGTGATTCCTCAAGGATCTAGAGATAGAAATTCTATTTGACCCAGGAATCCCATTACTGGGTATATACCCAAAGGATTATAAATTCTGTAGTTATTTTAATCATGATGTTAAGGTGTCAATTTTAGACCTTTCCTTGCTTCTCTTGTGGGCATTTAGTGCTATAAATTTCCCTCTAGAAACTGCGTTAAATATGTCCCAGAACTTCTGGTAGATTGTGTCTTCGTTCTCATTGGTTTTGAAGAACATCTTTACTTCTGCCTTCATTTCATTATTTATCCAGTAGTCATTCCGCAGCAGGTTGTTCAGTTTCCACATAGGTGAGCAGTTTTGAGTGTGTTTCTTAATCCTGAGCTCTAATTTGATTGCATTGTGGTCTGAGAAACAGTTTGTTATAATTTCTGCTCTTTTGTATTTGCTGAGGAGTGTTTTACTTCCAATTATGTGGTCAATTTTAGAGTAAGTGTGATGTGGTGCTAAGAAGAATGTATATTCTGTGGATTTGGGGTGGAGAGTTCTGTAGATGTCTCTTGGGTCCACTTGGTCCAGATCTGAGTTCAAGTCCAGGATATCCTTGTTAATTTTCTGTCTCATTGATCTGTCTAATATTGACAGTGGGGTGTTAAAGTTTCCCACTATTATTGCATGGGAGTCTAAATCACTTTGTAGGTCATTAAGAACTTGTTTTATATATCTGGGTTCTCCTATATTGGGTGCATATATATTTAGAATAGTTAGCTCTTCTTGCTGCATTGATCCCTTTACCATTTACGTAATGCCCTTTTTTGTCTCTTTTGATCTTCGTTGGTTTAAAGTCTGTTTTATCAGAGATGAGGATTGCCACCCCTGCTCTTTTTGCTCTCAATTTACTTGGTAAATCTTCCTCCATCCCCTTCTTTTGAGCCTATGTGTGTTTTTGCACATGAGATGGGTTTCCTGAATACAGCACACTGATGGGTCTTGACATTTTATCCAATTTGCCAGTCTGTATCTTTTGATTGGGGCATTTAGCCCATTTCCATTTAAGATTAATATTGTTCTGTGTGAATTTGATCCTACCATTTTGATACCAGCTGGTTGTATTGCCCATTAGTTGACACAATTTCTTCATAGTGATGATGGTCTTTATAATTTGGTATGTTTTTGCAGTGGCTGGTACTGGTTGTTCCTTTCCATTTTTAGTGCTTCCTTCAGGAGCTCTTGTAAGGCAGGCTTGATGGTGAAGAAATCTCAACAGTTGCTTGTCTGTAAAGGATATTATTTCTCCTTTGCTTATAAAGCTTAGTTTGGCTGGATATGAAATTCTGGTTTGAAAATTCTTTTTTTAGCGATGTTGAATATTGACCCCCACTCTCTTCTGGTTTGTAGGGTTTCTGCTGAGAGATCCACTGTGAGTCTGATGGGCTTCCCTTTGTGGGTAACCCAACCTTTCTCTCTGGCTGCCCTTAGCATTTTTTCCTTCATTTCAACCCTGGTGAATCTGACGATTATGTGCCTGGGGGTTGCTCTTCTCAAGGAATGTTTTTGTGGTGTTCTCTGTATTTCCTGAAATTGAATGTTGGCCTTCCTTGCTATGTTCGGGATATTCCCGGATAATATCCTGAAAAGTGTTTTCCAACTTGGTTTCATTTTCCCCATCACTTTCAGGTACACCAATCAAACATAGATTTGGTCTTTTCACATAATCCCATATTTTTTGGAGCCTTTGTTCATTTCTTTATACTCTTTTTTCTCTAATCTTGCCTCATCACTTTATTTCATTGAGTTGATCTTCAATCTCTGATACTCTTTTTCTGACTTGATCAATTCAGCTATTCAAATGCTAACTGGAATAACCAGCATAGAGAAGAACATAAATGACTTGAAGGAGCTGACAGATATTTTTAAATTAGAAATGGAAGGTCAAGTGAGAAAATTAATTTCTTTCAAGCAAAGAAAATAGAAGCCTTTTTAAATTTTTTACTTTTTAAATTTTAACTTTTAGTGGATATGTAGTAAGTGTATATATTTATGGGGTACATGAGATGCTTTGATACAATGTGAAATAATCACATCATGGCAAATAAGATTTTTTTAAAGCATTTATCATTTGTGTTATGAACAATCCAATTACACTCTTAGTTCTCAAACAAGCATATGAGAATGTGCTCAATGTTATGAGCCATTTTAAGTGCTGTAAGAAAAATTGTGAAAATGCAAAGTGAGCGTTATCACCTCTAAGTTCTTAAAAAGGAATTGTGTCATGGTGAGTGACATGCCTCATAGATAGTCACTTTGCTTCTACTCTACTCTTTTGTCTCTTAGTGTTTCCCACCCAGTAACCTGAATGATCTTTTGAATTAAAGGTCAGATTGTGATATTTCCCTGATTAAGAGTTTTGCCTGGCTTCTCATTATTTTAATAATAAAATCCAAGTCGGTTATTTGGTCTATGGAACCCCACATTGTTAGACACTGCCAAGTTCTTTTCTTAACACTTTTCCCCTGCACACTCTCTTCTAGATTGGCCTTCTATTTTTCTTTAAGTTCCCAAAGCTGTTCTCATTTTAGCACCTTACACGTTTTGTCAGCTCTTTCCTGCTCTTGGAGCACTCTTTCTTGCTATAGCCAAAGGCACCATTCTCTCCCTTTTTGAAGCTTCCCTCTAAGTGTTACCTCTAAGAGAGGCTTTTGCTGGTCACACTATGATGGAACCTCTAGGATTTTCTCTGTGTTCTGCACTTATTTGGCTATTTGATTCCTAAAATTTAAAAATGCATTATGTAACACATAAAATAAATATGTAAATGTTAAATACAAAAGATAAATATACATACACTAAGTGAATAGCTAAAAGCTGTAAGATCATCTTGAGCATTATCTTGAAGATACCAATTTACCTACTGCTCAGATCATGGTATAGGATATCACATCCTGCCTAGAATAACTCTCTTTTTCTGAACCATTTAGTCACTACTTTTGACCTTCAATTAAGCATTATGCTGACTTCAAATAGCATACATTAGTTTTGCTTGTTTATTTGATTGAAGTATATAAAATGTACTCATTCATGTTTTTTAATGTCGCAGTTGTTGTGTAATTCCATTGCTGTAGAGTATTTTGTTGATTGATAAAGCATAGATGATGTCTTCATTTTATGATTAATTGACATTTGGGTTGCTAACATATTTTAGACACTATGGTTAATTCTGTCATAAGCATTCTTCTATGTAAGATTTGATTTATATATTTATACATAGCTGTTAGGTATATAATTGAGAGTAGAATTGCTGAGATAAAAGTGCATGCATAATTGATTTACTTCTTGACTTTAATTTTTTTTCAAGGGTATTATTTTAATTTCTAAAATTTAAAGATATTTTATTTATCATTTTTATAACCTTACTTACTTCCACTCTGGCTGGACCATATAATCTTTATAATACTGAATCTTTTTGTATTTATTAGGTCTTTATTTATGGCCCACCACATCACTTCAAATAACTATTAACTATTCAAATTACTCTAGGAAAATATGCCTTCAAGTTGATATATATAATATATATGTATATATATATACATATATGTGTATTGTGTATGTATATATGTGCATGTGTGTGTATTATTTTACATTTTAAGATTCCATTTGTTAATTGCATTCTTCAAATGTTTTATGTCCTTATTCATTATTTGCTCTTTTTTTAACTGTTTAGATTGAGTGAAAGTATTTTTATAATTACATTTAAATCTACCACTTATTTTATATTTATTTTCTATTTGTCCAAGCTGGTTTATGTTTCTTTTCATTTATTTCTCATTTTATTTAAAGGTATTATTTAATTATTTGCTATCCTTCTATTTTCGTTGTGATAAAGTATTTTTAAAATATTCCTTTAGATGATACCCTCCTTATAAAAAATATTATTGATAGTGGTTATAAATGCTGAATTAATGGTAGCTGGACTGTGTGAGGCATTTTGCACATTCTTATCTTGGGGAATGAAGAAAATAAATTATCAAAAATTTAACTTAAAATTAAATTTTTTGGGTTTCAAAGACCATCATCATAAAAGTAAAAATTAGTGCACTTGAAATGGGAGAAAATATTTAAAAATTATATATCTGATTTACTCATAATATAATAGTTATTAAAACTTAATAATAAGACAAATAGCAAAGTTTAAAAATGTTCCAAGGATTGGAATAGACATTTTTTCAAAGAAAATATGTGAACAACAACAAAAAAATTGTGGCACATATACACCACAGAATACTATGCAACCATAAAAAACAATGAGTTTGTGTCCTTTGTAGAGACATAGATGAACTTAGAAACCATCATTCGCAGCAAACTGACACAAGAGCAGAGAACCAAACACCACATGTTTTCACTCATAGGTGGGTAATGAGCAATGAGATTACTTGGGCAAAGGGAAGGGAACAAGACTCACAGGGCTAGCTGCAGGGGTGGAGGGGAAGGGATCAGGGGACAGCAGTGCAGGGGTAGGGAGGATGAGGAGGTATAACACTGGAAGAAATGCCTGATGTAGGTGACGGAGGGCGGGGATGGAGACAGCAAACAACCATGGCATGTATGTACCTATGCAACAATCCTGCAGGATGCAGGACGTGCACATGTACCCCAGAGCCCAAATATAATTTAAAAAAAATAAATAATGAATAAATGTAATTTTACAGTACAAAAAAAAAGAAAGAAAATATATGAATGATCAGTAAGCACATGTAGAAATTCTCAACATCTTTATCCTTAATGAAAATGCAATCCGAGACCAGGATGAGAGATCATTTTACACTCACTAAGAAGGCTGTGACAAAAAGACAAACATTTGGCAACGGTGTGGAGGAATTGAAACCAAGTTGTACTGCTGGTGATAGTGATGAATGTAAGTACTTTGGAAAACAGTTTAACCATTCTTCATAACCACACAGTTCCCACATGAGCCAGCAATTCCACTGATAGTATCAACCCAAAAGAAAGGAAAACATGTTTATGCAAAATATGTGTAGCAATGTTCATAATAGTCACAATTAGAAACAATCAAAAAGCCAATGAACTAATAAGTAAACAAATAAAATGCGACATATCCATACTATGAAACATTATACTGCTGTAAAGAGAACTGAAGTATTAAAGCACAGAACAACATGAATAAAACTAAAAACCATAAAAAACAACAAAAAATTAGGCTAGGTGAAATGTCATTTACACAGCATCCTAAACTGTATGACTCTATTTATATGAAATATCTAGAGAGAATAATCTATAGAGAAGAAAACCAATTGGTATTAGACTAGGGCTAAGCAGCCATATGAAGTTACTTCTGGGTTATTGCAGTTTCCTTTTTGTTGATAAAAATGTTCTAAAACCATTTAGCGGTGATGGCTTCATGATTCTTAAACATACTAGATCTATTTGGATTTTATACCATAAATATGTGGGTTTTATGCTATCAAAATTAAATCTCATTTTCAAGTCTGTTAGAATAATTATAATAACAAAAATTAATTTTTCTGCAAGTAAATAGTTATGTACTGAGACATTTTAGATATTTTGTTAAAATATTTTATATTATTTCAAGTTTATTCTTCCTTCCTAGTAAGAGTTCATTATGTCAATTTTTAAGAAATGTATTTTTTATGTTTTCTATATCAGTTTAAAAGTATTTTTGTTTAGAAAATTGTTACACTAGCTAGTTACCCATTAGATATATGGGGTTCAAATACAACTTTCAAATAACTGATAAAAAATAAAGACAGATTTCAGATTTGTTATGTCATTTAAATTCTTTCAAAATTAGTCTCATAAAAAGGATGAAACTCACACTCACCACTGACAAAAGAAGCTATCTATAAATACCACCTAGTGGAAAATATTGTTATACTCACAAAGGATCATTAATTACTGTCTTCAGTGCATTCAGCAAGTCTGTACTTGACATTGTGTTGAAGTCCACTCTAACGGCTGCACCCTTGGCCATCACGTGAGCAATGTTATCAGGTTGATCCGCAAACAACGGAAGGCCCACCATAGGGATCCCATGGTAGATCGCCTCATAGATGCCATTGGCTCCACCATGAGTTATGAAAGCTCTGGTTTTTGGATGACCTGGGATTGAATGAATTTTAGCAAAATTATTCATAGGAATAAAATAAGATGCACAATGAAAGGCTCTGAAAATGACGGTGTTTTCTAGATAACACATTGAACTAATTTGATATTGCTTTTCAGAGTTCAGAGGAAAAAACACGTACTTGTGCTGTATATGTGAGTGAAGACTATATAGTTTGTGTGATTTCAGACTGCAGAAATTAATACAAGATTTCCAGTTGGACTAATGAAAAAGTGCATTGTAGTTTTTAAAAAAATGTGCAGAAAAGAACAAAACAAGATTGGCATGAAATAAAGTGTTATTTTAAGTGTAGTCACAGAGTGTGATTTGTGGAGTGTACAAGGCAGCAGGCAGTGGGTTGGTGGTGGTGCTAGGATTGAGAAAAGATAGGTCACACTTCATCGTAAAACGTGTCATCACTTTACGATTAAGATTAGGAATTTAATCCTCCAGAAAATGCAGTCACTCGTGATAGAAGAGCTATTATTTTTAGTGATATTTGAAATAACCCTGCAGGAGAGGAAAATCAGGTGTAATGTAGAAATAAGAGACAAAGAGACTGCCCAGAAAGTACTAAAAAATACTGTGAGGGCCGGGCACGGTGGCTCAAGCCTGTAATCCTAGCACTTTGGGAGGCCGAGGGGGGCGGATCACTAGGTCAAGTAATCGAGACCATCCTGGCCAACATGGTGAAACCTCGTCTCTACTAAAAATACAAAAATTAGCTGGGCGTGGTGTTGTGCGCCTGTAGTCCCAGCTACTTGGGAGGCTGAGGCAGGGGAATTGCTTGAACCCGGGAGAGGGAAGCTGCAGTGAGCCATGATTGTGCCACTGCACTCCAGCCTGGCACCTGGCAACAGAGTGAGACTCTGTCTCAAAAAAAGAAAAAAAGAAAGAAAGAAAAGAAAAGAAAAATACTGTGAGATATAATAACACCTGAAATAAAGATTTCTTCTGATTCTGACCATAAAGAATGTGAGTCTATAAGATGCCAACAGTTATAGCTTATTATTTTCCCCCTAGGACTGGAAAATAAATATAAAGAAGTTACGTTTTGTTTTTCCATAACAAATATTTAATAAGCTTGTTTCATGATGAAATATTGACACTCTAATGTGCTGTTACTAATATATTCAGTATCAGTATTTGTTCACCAGAGTCCTGTATTATTCACCAGAGTCACCATTATTGTCTACCAGAGGCTTACCTAGAAGGTCATTCTGAGGTATCCACTTGTACAGTCGAGTATTGGGACCTAAGGCATCTGGCTTATTACCATCAAATCTCCACAGAACCTGTTACAGTAAAGAAAATATCTTATTCCATGAGTGAAACTCAAAAGTTATAGAACGTTGAAACAGTAAAATGAGTGGGAATGAGATCAAGGGATGTTAGTAAATAAGAAAGACTGACGTAAATAGAATACCCACATTTCATTTATTAACTTCTATAGTTAGGTGTATAAGGAAATCATGACTTTACGAAACAATACCATAGAAAAATTAGACTATCAATGAAAAGTTCAAGTATTTTAAAAACTGTTACACTTTTTAAAAGAAGGCCTATGTGCAGCCAACCATCATATGACAAAAAAGCTCAACATCACAGATCATTAGAGAAATGCAAATCAAAAAGGTAATGAGATAGCATCTCACACCAGTCAGAATGGCTATTATTAAAAACAAAAAATATGATGCTGGTGAGGTGGTATAGAAAAGGAATGCTTATAACTTGTTGGTTGAAGTGTAAGTTAGTTCAAATATTGTGGAAGACAGTGTGATGATTCTTCAAAAACCTAGAGGCAAAAATACCATGAAACCTGGAAATCCCATTCCTGGGTATGTGACCAAAGGACTATAAATTGTTATTTTATAAAACCTGTGAACACGTTTGTCAATTGCAGTATTATTCACAAGAGCAAGGACATGGAATGAACATAAATGCCCATCAATTATGGACTAAATAAATAAAATATGGTACATATACACTACAGAATATTATGCAGCCATAAAAAAGAACAAAATTCTCTATTTTCAGGTATATGAATAGAGCTAGAGGCCATCATCCTTAGCAAACTAACATCTGAATGGAAATCCAAACATGGCATGTTCTTACTTATAAATGGAAGCTAAAATATCAGAACATGTGGATATATAGATGGGAACAACACTGTATATTAGAGGTGTATTAGAGGGTGGAGGATGGGAGGACAGAGAGGATCCGGAAAATAATTTATGGATATTAGTCTTAATAACTGACTGATGAAACAATCAGTACAACAAACTCTCATGACACAAAATTGCTTATGTAAAAAACCTGCATATGTACCCCTAAACTTAAAAGTTAAAAATAAAAGTTAAATTAATTTCATTTTTTAAAAAATGAAAATAAAACAATGTTTAAACATTGTCATTATAATTCTAGTGTAAAAAAGCAGTAACAATTTAGTAATGACCAATATGTGTATTTTGTTTTATGTATTTTATATTAGTTTTCATCTTCCACATTCAATTTTGATGAATTCATTTCTTTTTGAGTAATATGGGAAGTAGTTCTCATATAGCTACTTGCCCGTAGGTTATTATATTACAGCCTGTTGTCCTTTGATCGACAAAATAGCAGGTCCATAAAATAAGCAACTTATAAGAAATAAATTAATGCCGCAAAGGTAGTACATGTGACTTCATTGGAATTAAAAATTATCAAGCACTACTTCCAAGAAAAATTTCAGGTGACAATTCTTGACGCAAATTCAGAGTATTATCAGTATCGCTAATTTGGGATTTTTTTTTTCTTTTTGACATGGGAATGAGGAAACTGTTGGTATTATGAATAAAATGCAGCTGTTGAATAAACTCAAAATTGTATTTTGTTGAATTTGTTCAATGATAATTAACACTTAGAGAACGTACTACAAAGCATGACGACAGTGATTAATATGTTCTTCTACAGCCAAGACCTTTTTATGTTTAAGTTGTTAATTTTGAAACTCCCAAGTAATCCTCATAAACTGAGCAAGAATTTATAGTGTTTAACTTATATTTGCTACATCAGTGCTAAAGTAACTCAGGTTTCAGGAAAAAGAAGAGGTCATTACAAGAAAACTTTATCAGATGGGAAATTAAAAACTAATTGACAAATACACAAAGGTCGCTGTTGTTCTCTGTAGAAGAATGTAAATATCTACTGTATTTTATGGAGGAGGCATCTGAACCTATTCCCCTGCATGGTTTCTTTCTGTTTGACGTCTTCCTATATTTCCTTCTGCTGCCTCCATTTGGAGGAGTTGTTAATCGGACAGTGCAGAGTCCTCGTGGAGCCACATTTTATACAGCACGGGGTCCACCTTCAGGGCAGGATCTATCTCCACTCCCTCTCTTTCATCTTCCTGCTTCAGACGTTGGCTGGGTACAGTCCAGCAGATCAGGCTGCTTTTCCTCTTTCCCTAAATTTATCTGGCTGTGTTGGTACTTGGACTAGTTGTCTGTTGGCCTAGGCTGTTCTTTCTCTGAATAGTTCCCTAAACATGACAATAGGCCTATTCCAAAATGTACAGTAAGTACAAGAGGCTAGATTACATGGCTAGCCTAAACTGCATGATGCATGTCAGATTTTTTGAAAACCCTGCTATTGTTATTGTGCTAGTGAAGTTACTCATTAAAATTTAACTTTTTCTAACATCTGTAGTGTGTACAAGTGCCCTCAGGAACCGTTAAACAAAAGGGTCAAATGACAGGGGCAGAATGTGGTGATACATCTTTCCTGACCTCAATATCATGATAATATCAAAACTTCACCTATATTTCTTACATAAATTTATTACTGATTATACTACTGATACAAAATTTATCAATGAAAAACACTCTCTGTTTTATTTTTGCATCTCCCATGTATGTATTTTTATTTTGAACTAATAGCTGAGATAGTGTTTTCCCAACAGGTTTTTTAGTCAGGAAGTTTCTTTTTTAATTTGTCATATCCATAAAGTTTATTTTAAAAATTGTTAAAAACTAACCACACAGAAATATTTGTTTATATACTTAAAAAGTTTGCTCCTTATGTTGGAGTAAAATGCATTAGCAACACCTTCCAGGCATCATCTTTATAAAAGTAAAACTTCTAGATTCTTAAATGTACTAAGGTAGAGTCTATAGTTTACACTTTTAATCACAGGATTGGGATTCATTCTCCTTACTACCTTACTCCCCACATGAGGCAGTTATTATTCCTAAATTAATGACATTTAATCATGTTGTACTACCACAGATCCTTAAACAGATTCCATCCTGCATAATTACTAACAGAGCCAGTCTGCTCTATTTGTTGTCACATATTTCATATAAGCATTTGATGTGAAGTGCAAATAGAAATACAATATCCGATAATTGTAAACATTCACCAAGAGCTTCCGGAGCACAATAAGTAATAGAGGTGGCCCAAGAGTCAGTCAAGTAGCCTTTACTTGTCGGATACTGCTGAGTTAGGAAAACTGTTTTGAAGGCAAATTATCATAAGTCTTACTTGTATTTCTACAAGGACGGAGTTCTGGATATATATTTTTAGTTGAAAGCACCTGAAAGTCATTCTAAAGACTACAATAAGCACCATTTTTAGTTACCTGAAATATGTTGAGTTAAATTCATCAGTATGCATGACTGTTAATATCAGAAATTAAAAATAACTGTGGGTCTCAAGTTCCCTTTTGTGGATATTTATGGAGTACTGAGTTCCCACAGATGTTAGCAGGAACCACTCACGCATACCAAGAGTATTACACCCCCAGGGCTACATGCAGCCCGTAAGTCTGAAGCAGAAGTATTACTTCTGTCGGTGGATGCTATATAAGCATATTTAAGGCTGTATTCTGGTATAAAGAGTTCAACCTACTCTTTAATATCTTTCTCTGTAGATCACATATACAATTCAAAATTTTATAGGAAAGGAGGTGAAAAGTCTCCAAACACTTTTTTCCCCCATTTATTTATTTTATTGCATTTTAGGTTTTGGGGTACATGTGAAGAACATGCAAAATTGTTGCATAGGAGCACACGTGGCAGTGTGATTTGCTGCCTTCCTCCCCATCACCTACATCTGGCATTTCTCCCCTTGCTATCTCTCCCCAGCTTCCCACCCCCCACCCTCCCTCCCCTATTTCCCCTCAACTGACCCCAGTGTGTAGTGCTCCCCTTTAAATATCATTCTCCACACAATTTACTGTCAGCATATTTACATAGGGGAGTGTTCATACTTAAAACTGTTTTTTAAAATGCAATCACCATTTTCTAAGTTATCACAGTTTCTCCAGGATTATCCTCATTCTCAGTTTCTAACTTTTGGCCAGCTTCACATTTGTCAGAAGTTTCTAAAACTGGTTATTTTAAAGTTTAACAGCTTTTATCAGTGATTTCCAAACCACTAAGGCCCTTTATCTTACCTTTTGTGGGATCTTGGCAAGGGCTGATGCAATTACGTTGGCCCTTTCTTCTGTCATTTTACTGACCATTGACCCCAGAGAAAACACCACAATCCCATTTTCTCCAGAGCTCTGGACAAACTCTTCCATTTCCTGTGAAAAAAAGAATTTGTTCAGTTGCAAAAGACTATCAACACAGCAGGCACTACTGAAAGAATTGGTATAAATTACTAAAGAGAGAAAATCAAATATTTTCAGGAAATTTTGGAGTAAGTATTTTTTAACTTAGTTTCTTTGCAATTTGTAAATATGAGATACGTGGCCTCTGTTGAGGATATTTCTGTAAATATGTCTATGTATATATGTATGTGTGTGCATATGTGTAAGGGAGAAAAGAAATGGAGCTATTACATTGTAGTCAGGGAGACAATGTTAAAAAATATTATACCCCATGAGTATAATGTAACTTGGATATGATGTAGTTACATGACTAAAATGTAGTAACTCCAGATTTACTGGTTTGTTTAAAGCAGTGTCTAGAGGGAAATTCTTAGCACTGAATGCCCACATGAGAAGAATGAAAGATCTAAAATTGACACCCTATCAACAAAATTGAAAGAGCTAGAGGAGCAAGATAAAAAAAATCTCAAAACCTAGCAGAAGACAGGAAATAACTAAGCTCAGAGCAGAACTTAAGGAGAAACACAAAAAAATCTTCAAAAAATCAATAAATCCAGGAGCTGTTTTTTTTTTAAAGATCAAAAAAATAGACAGACTGCTAGCCAGACTAATAAAAAAGAAGAGAGAAAATTGAATAGATGCAATAAAAAGTGATAAAGGGGATATCACCACTGATTCCACAGAAATACAAACTACCGTCAGAGATTACATTGTACATATGCCTTAAAAGTGTGATATTAATTCAAAATATATGAGGTTCTGGTATTCCTTCATAAAGAATATAATCTTATATGCTGATGGAGTTTTGTTTTTTTTTTTTTGTATTGAAACTAAAGGCACTATTCAGATACAAGTGGTTGAAATTATTTGGTCTTTATTATACATGCATTGTTCCTGTTCTCCGTTCTTCTCTGTCAGGAAGCTATGATGTTGAGATGAGTTCCCCCAGGAGGTTTTGCTGAGCTGCTTGTCATAAGGCAAAAATCATCTGCTCTAATAGAGTTTGTTTATGCTCTAATATGTAAACCTCTGGGATCTTAATGCAGAATGATTAAAATGCTTTAGGAAGATCCGATGAACACTGGGTTTGCCTGCAAATATTAACACTGGGTTTGCCTGCAAATATTAAAGGCACACATTTATATTGTTGAGGAAGTGTTTTAAGCTGGAGTACTGGTGAAGATCCTTATTACTTACAGTAAAATCTTACAATTTCAGCTAGCTCATCTTACTGCCAAAACTGATATGTCTACTTTTAATAAGGTCCACAAGATGTCTGTCATCTATGCTTTGCAAGAGAATATAATCTTGATGTGCTGAACAATCTGGTTCTATTAAATGAATATCTCAAGTGATTTACAGATGTTAAGTAATTAGTAGTATTATTAATAACAAAATAACCATAATTGCAAAATTAATATTTCTGAGTCCCCGACTATATGCCAGAGACATTTTAAGTATCTTGTCCATGTTAGTGTTTTTTCCACACAACACAAAATAAAGTTGGTACTGGTTCTGTAAATGTAGGCATGATTATTTCTGTCAACATTCTAGTCCACTTTTCCATTATCAGCTACTGGAATCCACACAAAATTTCTTGAACGGTCAGCTCTTAACAGTCTGGCTCTTCTGCAATTTAATCCATTGAATATCTTGGAAGAATTTCTTAAAAAAGAAAATCTTTTCATATATTTTTATTTCTTAACTCTTTTAGTAGTTTTTCAATGTGCTTAATAAATATTTCAACTCCTGATAGTTGTCCGGATCTAATTTGCCTCTCAGCATTATCTGATTCTTAGTCGCTTCCTGAAAGCTGAACTTGGAGACTTGAAACAGGTCTGACCGTGTCATTCTTTTACCTATTCCTGCATATTGTTCAGCTTTCATCTTACTAATCTGTAATTTCAGGATACTTTCTATTATCTCCACTAATGCTTTCTTGGCATTGGGTTTTTCCTTGAGATAATAGTTTTATATAATTTTTATTACTTGCTTATATTCTATATTTCAAAGTAGAATGTAAGGTATGTGGGACAGAAACTGTGTCTGTTTTTCTTCTTTGAAAATTCTGCACTTACCTGTGTCTTGTGATAATCCCTTTATAAATATTCTTTGAAGGAATGACCAATACCTTCTTAGGTGTGCATAATCAAGACTTTAATTTAACCAACCCTATTTTCGAAGTCTCCTTAGTATTCCTCTCTATTTGTAATATTTATGAAACTCCCATATTTGTGATACTATCAACATTTACATGAGTTTCTAATTGGTATCTGCTTTACCCCACCCACTTCCCATCTTTCTTTCAGTGTAAGTCAAACACTTTGAATGAAGACTATAGAATCATTTCTACTGAAAATTCAAAGACAGCAAAGTAAAACCAACAAAAGTTTGTTTACCTTAGGTAGAGGGTTGGCAGGTTTGCAGTGGAGTCCTCCAACATAGTCAATATTTGGTAAGAGTGGTTGAGGAAATTGAAAATTCCAGGACTTCCGAATAAGCCATATGTCAGCTTTCCCCATTGTCTCAAATAATGTAGTGGGTCTTCCTGATAGTAATAAACAAAAGAAAAGGTGGATTACACAAGATAATTACTTGAAGTCATTTTCTGAAAGGGTTAGAATAATGCAGGCAAAAATGTAAGCCAAGTGTCTGTGCTTTGAAAAATATATACATATAGGCATAATTTATATATACATATTTATATATAGGCATAATTTATTTTTTAAGTATTAAATATTTTACCCTTGTGTATTTATAAGAAAGACAAACTGGTAGGAGAATTGTGAAGTAAGCTACATCTCTAATGTCAGATCAGATTACTCACAATAATAAACAATTATTAAAATAAGCCATAGAGAATTAAACATCAACTTATTTTCTCTTTAAAGTTGCAATAGTAGCATGTAAACATTTAGACAACTCTTTGAACTACATAATCAATTAATTCTACTGTACCCATAAAAATAATTTTCTAATAAATAGTCTAGTTTATATAACTCATTAAGCTAATTCTTTTATCTTTGGTTCTTCAACTGAACTGTGGACTATTTTGAGAGTATGGCTGAACTCCTTGTACCAACCAACCCTTTGGATTCAAGCTAAGATCTTAATAATATTATTTTTAAGTAAATATATTTATAAATGATGGATAGAAATTTTTATAAAACTATTGAAATATAGATTTGTACTCAACCTTAATCTATCTCATATTTTTTAATAAAGAGACATAGTTTCAAATAAAACTATATATATATAACAACCTTCACACTTCAACGAAATGATTGAACTTTAAATGAATGATTTCCAATTCTTTAGTGAAGGAGTATAGAAACATTAGAAACTTCAATTTACCCTTATTGATTTTTGCATCTGAGATACAGACATTATTTTTCTCAACCGTGAAGGAATCTTCTGGTAACATGGTACATCTTTTAATTTCTAAATAAGAAAACTGAGGTTTACAAGGAAGAACAATTTCTGCAATTATATAGATAGTTGTAGAAAAATGTGTAACTATTCTTTCTAAACCTATGCATTCAGTAGGATGTTACTTGATGGATTTTATAGTTTCTACAATGTAAAACAATGTGTAGTAAAACAGATGTGTAATTACTTAAAGTCTTAGGTGCGCTAATATACAGGTTTATGATTTCCTGAATATGAATGATAGTCACAGGGTTTTAACTGATTCTATAATTTTTATAATATTTGTGAGATTGATGGATCATCTTGTATTTTCATTTCATAAATTCACTTACCAAAAACCCCAGTACTCTAACTTTATGACTTTACATAAGTTCTGCTTCAAAGACACAAATAAGTTAGATCTTAATGATAGCAACTGGAAAAATTACTTACCTAGAACTTCACTGTAAAACTGATCCCACTTCTTCATATCAAAGAGTTGGAACCAAAAGTCAAAATAAAGCATATAAATCATATTTTTTACCCTCTCCATGAAAGTCATTTGATCACTTAATTCAGATATAACAACAGGTACATAGGAAGGTGGGAGAAGAAATCTCCCACCATACTTTTCCAGAGTGTAGCCAAGAGAGGAGCTGAGACTATACACAAAGGGTATGTTAAATATCTCAGCCAGCAGTTCACCACAGGGAAAAATAGCATCTGCAAAAATGACATCAAATTTTGACTCTCGTAGTTTTTTCATAAATTTCTTATTTGAGACTAAATCTTTACAGACATTTCTACTTATTTCACTAAATAACCACATGATATCTTGTACTTGTGAAAAATATGACCAAAAACTATCTTTTGGAAAGTCTGACCATCTCTTAACCTGTTGCATAACGATATTCTCCAACTCAGTTTTAGTTAAAGATGTAGGAAAAACTTCAAGTTTAAGAGTGGATGGATTGTTGGGGTCAAAAATAATGGAAGATGACTTTGCCAGTACAGTGACCTCATGTCCTCTCTGAACAAGCTCATTCAGGATGGTCTTCATATTCATCCAATGGCTGTAGTCTGGAGCCCACACCAGCACATTTCCACAATATCCAGAGCCAAAGTAAAAGCTGAGTTGTGTTAGCAGAAGTACGGCAGTCCATTTCACAGACATCCTGGTGCAATGCAATGCTTGTTTTCCAATGGCTGTTTCTTTCTGTCATTTATCATGGTTGTATCCAAAGATAAATTAGTCAAGAAGTTAAACTGTAACCCTTGTAGTTCAAAGTACATACATCACCATTAAATCAACAGCCTGGGCATGTGGATGGCAAGGAGGCCCAGTATGTGATGTTCCCCTCCCTGTGTCCATGTGTTCTCGTTGTTCATTTCCCACTTATGAATGAGAACATGTAGTGTTTGGTTTTCTGTTCTTGTGTTAGCTTGCTGAGAACGATGGTTTCCAGCTTCATCCATGTCCCTGCAAAGGACATGAACTCATCCTTTTTTATTGCTGCATAGTATTCCATGAAATATATGTGCCACATTTTCTTTATCCAGTTTATCATTGATGGGCATTTGGGCTGGTTCCAGGTATTTGCTATTGTGAACAGCGCAGCAATAAACATATGTCTGTATGTGTCTTTACAGTAGAATGATTTATAATCCTTTGGGTATATACCCAGTAATGGGATTGCTGGGTCAAATGGTATCTCAGGTTTTAGATTCTTGAGAAATATTTCTTGACTGCATAAATTTCTTCTTTTGAGAAGTGTCTGTTCAAAAATCATCGACTTTTTGATGAGGCTGTTTGTTTTCTTATTGTAAATTTGTTTAAGCTCTTTGTAGATTCTGGATATTAGCTGTTTGGATAGATGTATGACATTATTTCTGAGGCATCTATACTGTTCCATTGGTCTATATATCTGTTTTGGTACCAATACCATGCTGTTTTTGTTACTGTAGGCTTGTAGTATAAAATACCTTGGAATACAACTTACAAGGGATGTGAAGGTCCTCTTCAAGGAGAACTACAAACCACTGCTCAAGGAAATAAGAGAGGATACAACCAGATGAGAAACCATTCCATGCTCATGGTTAGGAAGAATGAATATTGTAAAATGGCCATACTTCCGAAAGTAATTTATAGGTTCAATGCTATCCCCATCAAGCTACCACTAACTTTCTTATACGTAATTGAAAAAAAAAACTACTTTAAATTTCATATGGAACCAAAAAAGAGCCCACATAGCCAAGACAATTGTAAGCAAAAATAACAAAGCTGGAGGCATCACACTACCTGACTTCACACTATAGTACAAGGCTATGGTGCCTGGCTTCTTTTATGTAACGTAATATTTTAAACAATTTATTATATAACATATACTTGTTGATCCTTACAACCATCATGCAAAACGTTGAGAGCTTCAAGATGATACTGTCTTTATAAACTTTGTTAAAATAATCAAAGATAAAGGGAGAAAAAGGAAAAAGTTAATCAAGCTTGTAGTACATTCAGCATTAATCATTAGGTTAGCTTGCTCTCTGACTCACTTCCTCAGTGTTATTTGGCTATTGTCCTAGAATTATGCAGACCTGTTACAAGATTATAGTTCCTCTTAAATGTTCTGTAAGTAATAACTTAAACATTATGAAAATATCAGTTTTCCTTTTGAGGTATTCCTTCAGGTCCAGCATACTGATAAGTCTACTGACTCAGCTGCTCTGAAGGACCTCACTGATGCCAGCTGATCTGAAAGACTTCACTGATGCCAGCTGGAGAACAGTTGGCAGATTCAGTAAAACTAAATTCTAAAAGGAGTTCCTAATTTTTCAATAAATGAATTAAAAGTATTGTTTGAGATATACAATACATTGCTACTTTACATTTCTTTTTCAGCTTCTATCATAATATAGTGCTTTAAACATATTTTAATAGAAATTGCAAACATCTTGTTGAAATGTTCAAGGTGTCATTTGTTGTAGTGATTCTTTCCTAGAGTACTTTGTGATTACATATTTTTCCCTAGAAAAATAATCTTTGCTAGATGTAATCTTTTAAATAATATTTAGAAAGGTGTTCAAAAAAGTGGAATACCTACATGTTTATTGAAATATTAAAAGAGTAACAATTTTTGAGAGGTAAAAACATGATATATGTTGAAAGGACACATGTTGATAATAAGCATAATTTGAGATGGGAAGAGTTGTGGATATAAAAAAAAGCTGTACAGATGGGCATATATTTATTCCTCAAAATTCCTCGTGGAGATTAGATTTTTCCTGAGAAAGAGAAGTTTGTACTTCGCTATGTAAATAATTTTTTTAAATCTATTGAGTTATCTTCATTGCATATTGATAAATTGTAATTGTGTATACTTATGGAGTATACAGTGCTGTTATGATTTTATATGCTTATATTTGGTATATAAAGAAAAAGAATATCTTCGAGATAAAAGGCATTGGCCTAGATAAGAATTTGCAGCGTGAGTTGAAGAAAGCTAAATAGATCCAAATAATAAAAGCTATGTTCATAAAATTTGAGCATATGAATGTCTCAAGGCTACTGCCCCATATTGGTATGATTACATGATTATTATGCTAAATTCATATAATTATCTTATACTCACTTAAAGAGACTCAGGAGAGTTGGTCGTTAATTTTCAAGTTTTTTCCTTAGCTGGTTGCTATAACATTAATTTTATTAGACATAATGGGGTGATTTACATTACCAAAATTGACAAAGTGCTATAAAATATTTTTTCTTTTTTATTTCATTTACTGGAGAAATAGCTGCTAAACATTAATAGCACATCACCAGCTACTAAAATGCAGAAAACAGAGTCAATATGTAGAGTAAAAGTAGATTCTAAGATTTCTCAAATAGGATAACTCAAAGAAAGTAGCCTTTTATTAGTTTTCTGTTGCTACATGACAAACTACCCAATTTTTTGTAGATTAAAAAAAACAAAACAAAACGTGTTTAGCTCATGGTTTCATGGTTCTCAGAATTTTGATCTAATCTAGCAGAGCTGGTCTCAGAAGTCTTGTCCATGTTCATGTGCATATGAAACTCTAGGAACCTGGCTGATCCTAAAAGCCATTAGTTAGTGTGATTTACAGTTGCCTAACCCATGTCTTTGTAGATGCATGTCATGTGGGTGTGTGTCTCTCATCATCACAATTCATAAGTGTAGTACAAGTGCTAAGTAACAATATATACTAGGAAAGTCTCATGCACTAAAGTAAATAACATTAAATATAAAATATTTATAGAATAGATGTGTGATTGTGCACCATAGGTCTTACTGAAAACAATTTTTAACATCCTCAAACTACAACTTTCAGTTTAAGGCTCTACTGGACTATACAATTTAAAGAAATTTAGAAATTTATCTCCTAAAAAATATATTTTGCAAAAAGCATCTATACATGTTAAATAATATAAAGAGTGTTTTAATAGTTCCCAGATTTTTGGGATATTCCAGTTTACACCTTTTCTGCTTGAGTCACTTTAACGATGCCTCAAAAATTGGATAATTTTAACATTCCACATGAAACTTTATAATACATTATTTATGCATATATTTTACATATATATGATTTAATGTAAAAACTTTAAAAACAGTAAATATGCAGATAATTTCTGATATTAGAGATTACCAAAGTGTTAATTCCTGCCTTCTTTATACCTCATATATCAGTTTCATACACATTACTTATGCCCTTTTCCCATATATCTTTATATTTCTAAAATTTACATTTGTATTTTATTTTCAACATTATTCTCAAATAGTAACAATCTCACCAAATCTGTATTCTTCGTCTAACCATCTACTTCATTTCACTTGTCCATACTCAACTTTACCTGTTACTCCAGTTTTATGAAATTCATATAAAGTATGTAAAATCAAAACCACACTTCACATTTGTCACACTTTATGTAGAAATTAGGTCATATGTTCTCAATCTTTGCATAAGGGGTATGTGATGATATATTTAAACTCTGGCAATTCGTGTCACAGCAACATATTAATAATTATTATAATCCAATTAGTATTATGAGGTAACATAAGGGCTTATAATACACCTTATAAAGATTTCTAATTATGGCATGGTGACAAAGTCTAACTCTAGTCAAGTGAAAACATTTTCATTACACAGTAAATTTTGTGAAAAAGAGTTTAGCTGCTTATAACATAGATCTCACCTTCTTTTGAGAGCTCAATAGCAGGCTAAATATAATCTCTAAAAATACTTGGTGTGAAATAAAAGAGAATAGTATACAGGAATTAAAGAAAGAAAAGCTTTTTATTAGTTGAACAGAAATGACTTCGACTAAGAAATATGAAGTAAATGCAATAAATGCAAAAAAGAAACAGCAAGAATCTTATCAGAGTAGACATAATTCAGGTCAAAGTATTAATTGAGAAAATGAAAAACTTCATATTTTTTAAACATACCCTTAACAAAAAATTAATAAATGTATTAATTTTACATATGCACCCGTATCTACATTTTTAAAATACTCTTAAGCTTCTCACATTTTTTTAAAATAAAACTTCTCACATTTTTAAAAATAAAACTGGTTTCCTTGGGAAGAGATTTGGAAATATGTTTTTACGGCCTAACTCTCCCTATGCAGTATGTCTTAACCTTGGCTATAAAGCTGGAGGCAGAGACAGTGATACACTTCTCTCTATCCCATTACTGGATATATACCCAAAGGATTATAAATCATTCTGTTATGAAGACACCTGCACACATATGTTCATTGCAGCTCTGTTTACAATAGCAAAGACTTGGAACCAACCTAAATGCCCATCAATGATAGACTGGATAAAGAAAACGTGTCACCTATACACTGTGGAATACTATGCAGCCATAAAAAGGATGAGTTTATGTCCTTTCAGGGTCACGGATGAAGCTGGAAACCATCATTCTCAGCATATTGACACAAGAACAGAAAATCAAACACTGCATGTTCTCACTCATAAGTGGGTATTGAATAATGGGAACACATGGACACAGGGAGGGGAACATCACACACCAGAGCCTGTCAGGTGATGGGGGTCTAGGGGAGGATAGCAGGGGGTGGTGGAATTAGGGAGGGATAGCATTAGGAGAAATACCTAATGTAGATGACAGGGGGATGGATGCAACAAACCACCATGGCATGTGTATACCTATGTAACAAATCTGCACGTTCTTCATATGTACCCCAGAACCTAAAGTATAATAAGTAAGCCTCTGGCCTTCATTCTTAGTTTTTCTCTCCCATCATGGTAACTTCATCCTATGAATGAGCTTGAGCTGTGATTATTTGGTACTTGGTATTTTCCATGCCATTTTTAAGTTAAACCTCTGAGTTATGACTAGCTGGATTAAAGATGGGAGAGATTTCTTAGCCACACTTGCCTAGAGTTTAGCTACGACAGCATATGCCTCACTGGGTGTAGATAAGAGATTCTGAGAGACATCTCCTCTCAAAAGCATACCCTGGTCCTCAGCTGGGAGCTTTAGGGAGTGGGAGCTGTGCGGTTAGTGTCGGCATCTCCCTGGAGCAAAGAAAGTTTCTGTCACTGTGAATTAGGAGGATGGGCAAATGAGCATGTCGTGGTTTAAATGCCAAAGACTCTCACTATTTTCCCCACAGATTAGTAATTATTCTTCAGCATATGTTACCTCATTTACTGTATTCATTCAGGGCTATTTTCAGAGCTATCCAACGGTCGTTATAAAACACAATTTTCACTAGTTATTACTGTTTCACCTGAAATTTAGTCCATGGACCTTCTTATGCTACCATCTGAGAAGGGACTGGAACAAAATTTCTTGTAAAGTATCTCTACCTTCTGAATATATTTAAGAAAAATTAAACCAACAATCAAGGAGAAAAAAGCATTTTTTTGTTTTAAGTTCAGGAATACATGTGCAGTTTTGTTATATAGGTAAACTCATGTCACAGAGGTTTGTTGTACATATTATTTCATCATTAGGTATTAAACCTAAAGCCCATGAGACATTTTTAATTATTCTTATCCTCTCTCTCTCCTCCCATCCTCTACCTTCCATTAAGTCTGTTGTTTTTCTCTCTGTGTTGATGTGTTCTCATCATTTAGCTCCCAATATAAGTGAGAACATGTGATATTTCATTTTCTGCTCCTGCATTAGTTTGCTAAGAATCATGGCATCTAGCTCTATCTTTGCTTCCACCAAGGAAGTAACCTTGTTTGTTTTCATGGCTGCATACTGTTCTACAGTATATATGTACCACATTTTCTTTGTCCAGTCTATCATTCATGGGCATTCAGATTGATTCTATATTGTTATTGCAAACGGTGCTACAACGAACATATATATGCAGGTGTCTTTGTGATAGAATGATATATATTCTGTTAGGTATATACCAAGGAATGCAATTGGTGGATTTATTGGTAGCTGCCTTTTTAGGCCTTCAAGGAATCACCACACGTGGCTTTCCACAGTGGCTGTGCTAATTTGCACCCCTATTAACAGTTTATGGGCACTCCTTTTTCTCTGCATCCTCACCAGTACCTGAAGTGAGATTGTATTCTGACTTGTGTGAGATGGAATATCATTGTCGTTTTGACTTGCATTTCTCTAATGATCAGTAACATTGAGGGTTTTTATATATATATATATTTCAAATGCTTATTGGTTAGGCTATACCATCCTAGAGATAGAAATGGGATAAGTTTTCATAATGAGGAAACCAAAAGCAACTACAACAAAAGCAAAAACCATGGCATTCAATCAAACTAAAGAGCTTCTGTACAACAAAAGAAACTATCAAGAGTAAACAGACAATCCATAGAATGAGAGAAAATGTTTGCTAACTATGCATCTGACAAAGTTCTAATATCCAGCATCTATACGTAATTTAAACAAATTTACAAAAATCAAAGCAAAACAAACAGCTCCCTAAAACTTGGGCTAGGGGAAGGGCAACATGGGATGGGGAGCATGGGGAGGGATAACGAAGGGAGAAATACCAGATGTAGGTGATGGGGACATGAACGCAGCAGACCACCTTGCCATGTTTGTTCCTATGCAACAATCCTGTATGATCTGCACAGGTACCCCAGAACCTAAAGTACAATATAAAAGGAAAAAACTTGGACAAAAGACATGAAAAGTAAGTTTTTATATATGAGAAAATTGCAATTTAAGAACAAATGGGACATGCAAAAATTAAGAAAAAAAACTTCTAGTTGAAAATTATATTGTGGTATGCCTTTTAAAAAATTTCCTAATATACTACAGAATGATTTTAACACAAAATTCTGGGTTACCAGGCTACAGACTGCTTGAATGGTAAGTGACTATCTAATGTGCATACAGATCCTTTTAGGTTGGTGACAGTTTTGGATCTAGATCACAGTGATAGTTATACATTACTGTGAATGCCACTGAATTGTTCACTTTAAAATTGTTAAAATGTACATTTTATTTTGTGTGATTTTTACCTCAAATATTAAAAAAACATGTGGCTGGCCAGATTTTGTTCAGAGGCACTGATTTGTCAGCCCTTGGTTAATTAAATTATAATAAATGTAATTCCTACATATTTTAAAATAGCAAATGCTGTTATTTATATCATTTCCATTTGAAACATGCTTCATTAAAAAAATATATGAAGTAATTTAGATAATGACTCAAATCATTGTGGAAATTTTTCTGTCTACTTAATAATGACTGTAATTAATGTAAATTTAATTTGCTATGTACAGCAACTGTTTGTAGTGCTTTACCAAGTTAATGGGTCTATCCCTTGATCAGCCACATGAGGCAGATAATGGCATTACTTCATCCCTGTTTCACTGATAGAGAAGTTGAGGCATAGAGGTGAGGCTACTTGCCTAACCCCACAAAATTTTGTAATTGTTTTGCAGGGACTTGAATTCAGGCTAACTGGATCCAGAGTGCAAGAGCTCTTAACCAACATCCTGTGCTGACTTCCCTTTCTGCTTTATAGTTATTTTCAAAATGCTACATTTGTAGTTTCCATTTTCTTGACTCTACATTAACTGTAAATTATGAATGTATAATTAAATTTTTAGAGATATCTTTGTAGTTATTTATAACTTTTTAACAAACTGCCCTCACTTGTGGAGACTTTGAAAAACAAGCATTTTATTACAGCTCCCATATCATGAGTATTGGGTGGGCTCAGCTAGGTGGTTCATACACTGCATTTCTCAGGCCATTACTTTCATATGGTGGCTGGGATGTAATTATCTGAAGGTCATTCAGCCACATACTTGGTGATTGAGGTCCAAGACTCTAATTCCTATGGGACTGAATAATCATAACTTCCTAGTCTCCTGTTTGCATCTCTCCCCAAAATTGTCATTTATCATCAGGACTTTGGGTGTGACACTGGGCTCCAAAGTGTATAGAGGGAGTGAAAGACAGAGTGGGAGAAGGAGAAAGACAGAGACAGAGAAAAAAAAGATGTAATTAAAAGATAGGGACAGACAGATAGACAAAGACAGAAAGACAGAGATAATGTGCTGCCTTTTCTAACAGTTTTCAAAATTATGTTGTCACTTTCACTATACTTTCTTCTCTGAGAAAGCCACAAGCCTTGCCACATTTCAAAGGGAGGGACCACGGTTTGAAAACAATGTGAAACTATTTGCAGTGATGTCTCAAAATTTCACAAATATAAGCTTTGATTTGGTCGACAGAAGCCTCTAAGCAACTATGAAATTCATGACATATGGACATTAAAAACACAACAAAATCCTATAAGTTGTGTGAATTTATATTTTTACGAATACTGCAACATGTATTAAGCATTTCTAAATGTTCCCTCATAGAGTCTTATATATTAAATAGGTGTCCTAAAAATTACCCTCAAATAAAATACATAGTATACTGAGGTGATCATAAGTGACTTTCTCCCTCCTCTTCTGCTACAGAAACATACACCAGCAACAGAAAAAATGGCATTGGACAACACACACAAGCTAGTATAAAATGAAGGATGGATGTCCACCAGTTGTTAAAATTGGAAGGAATTCTGTAAATAGTCACTTGTAAGAACTATGAAAAAGTGACGTTTGGGAGGAAGCCAAATGAGACATAGTACCTAGAAGTAAGGAACAAAAATTTACTCTACAGAGTGCAGTGACTTTTGTGAAAAAAATAAACAATAAAATATGTGTATAACTGGAGATCTCCCTAGACTGCAACAGAGGCAATTTTAAAATAGTGAAGAAGTGCTCTTACAGTGCTTTGGGAGTATGAATAGACTGGTGATAGGTGAAGGGTACACATGGGACCAGCACAGGAATATGAGGAATATTGTAGAAATCAACACCTGTTGAAATTTTCCTCAAGAAAACCACATAAGGAAATAGCCAGTTATACATATGGGAAGATTTTCACCCTAGGATTTTAGATGGAGGAAACAATCAGAATGGGACTTTAATTTTTGAGATAAATATATATATATTTAAGACAAGGTGTTGCTCTGTAGTCTAGGCTGACGTGCAGTAGTGTGATCAGGGAGACCACTACAGCCTAAACCTACCAAGCTCAAGTGATTCTCTCACCTCAGCTCCCCAAGTGGCTGGTACCAGAGTTGTATGCCACCAGACTCAACTAGTATTTTAATTTTTTTGTAGTGATGAACTCTTATTATGATGTCCAGGCTGATCTCAGACTCCTGGGCTCAAACAATCCTCCCATTTCAACATCCCAAAGTGTTGGGCTTACAGATTTGACAACATGCCTGAACAAAATGAGATTTTTAAATGGGCATGATTAAAACATTCAGAGATGCAAGAGTCGCTAATATAAAACAGGAACAGGATAAGATGAGAAGGATGAATACAAACATAATTAGATATTTTTGAAATCAGAAAAAGGCTCCCTAAATATATAAAATGTTTGTTTATTATATGAAATAGAATGAAACCAAATGCTTGACTGATAGGGCCCTCAGGAGAAATCAACAATGCCCTACAAACTGGAGTAAACTGATAAAAACCTAAGAGTGTTGCTTGTTAATACCTTACATTAAAAATTTCCTGATTACGTGTTTTTCTTCCAAAGCCCTCTTTTTTTGTTTGTATTCTTGGTCTTAACAACCAGTTACATGCTTTGTTAAAGCATTTCTGACCTGATTCAATGTATTTGTCTCATTTTTTATTTCATTCTGTTCTACCTATTGCGAACTGCATGTCCTCATTATGACTGATCAATCCAAACAACAAAGTTCACCTTATCTGACTAAGGATTATGCATTAAATTTCACTTGTTTACCTCCCCTTTATTAATCTTTTTTTTTTTTTTTTTCTCAATCACTTGAACCACTGTCATACGGAGTCAGGATTCTAGATCTTTACGAAGATGAACTCATCCTTAATAAAGTCTCTATACCAAAGAAGAATCAAAGAAAAACATCACTTGAAAAAATGAGTGCAGTAGATAAACAAAATTCTCACTGGATCATAAACCAAAAAGGTGATTAATCAAACTAATAATTAGGAACTTACAATGAAATCAATGATACATCTTGATGTGGTTTGAATTGGTGAAAGTTAACATCCATCATAAGAAAAGCACCAAATAACTTGCTACGCCAGTGTTGGTTTGTTGGGAGTATGAGTAGACTGGTGATAGGGGAAGGTACACTTGGGCCCAGCACGAGAATCCGTCTAAGTCCAAGCTAGATACTACTGAAATTAAAAATCCAATCTGCTAGTATCTCATTTCTTATTATACATTTGGACATTAGGGAAGCGACCACCAGTGGGATGGTGAACCCAGTGGGTCAACTCTAAGTTCATTTTTCTCAGAACCTCTACATGCCCCAACTTTCAAAAATGTTATTTTCAAAAGAAGCCATGCCTCCTATTCATCTGAATTTTACCATGATTCACTGTCTGAAGGAACAATAACTTTTAGAATAATAACAAATGAGAAATTTGAAATGTTATGCTTTACAAGTTTTCAATTTTTGTTCCTTGGGTGCAAATACAGCTTTATGATACTGAATCAGGATCCCATAAACATTCATCCTTTGCCAGCTAGTTGAATGTTAAGCCTCATCAGTAGAAAACACTGGAGTGATTGTCAAGTGGTAGATGCAGGAAGACATAGCCCAAATTCTAAAATCCTACTCTTTACTGTTATTCAGTAATTTTTATGATTATCATTGGGTATTAAAATGTATATGAATATTATTTAAGAATATTAAAGAACGTATATAAGAATATTAAAGACTAAAGAATATTCAAAGGAAACTTCTAATTAGCACATTTGTTTTATCTTTTAAGAAACGTTGCATTCCACACAGATACTAGTTGTGAAAACTCCTGCATAAACCATCTGTCCTTGACCTAGATAGAGTTAGATGCATATGTTATCTTCATGATTAAATTCACAATTATTACATTTTTGTCGTCAACTTCTGTGGTGCTTCCATGTTCCAGTCTTTAAGCAACATATTAAAAATTTTATAGAAAAAGATTATCACAATGATGAAGAATGCTATTTTCAATTCAGTCATTCCACATGAGCACTTAGAGTGTCCATGTTTAAATTTTCTTAACTGCTAAGATAGTTAAAAGCTTGTAGAATTAATCTCAAAGAAACAGACACATGCATAATATTGTGATTTTTGGAAATTAACATGCTATGTGCTTTTATGGTTCTCTATCAAGTAAACCTTCATGTTTACATACTTTCCTAACTATATGTATACATAGTGCTTTATGTGAAAAGACTTCTCAAAATTAAAGCAAATGCAATTATTCTTTGATAACTCATCAATAGACATAGATTTTTATATCCGGATATATGGTCTAAGAATTGCAAAGAAGATCTATTTTGGTAAGGCCCTTGATGCATTTTCAGAAGTTGTTTCATTAAGAATATATAAGTAGACTGAAATTTAGGTTGTGTAGTACATGTTGAGCTTCCTTATTTCTCCAGACTAATCTTTGTATATAAGGTTTCCCCTGTTTTTTAAAGAAGACATTACTATAAAGAGCACTAATGCATTATAATTTTTTTCTTCAATTTTGCTATTTTTTTCTAATGACATGAATATATGTTCAAAGTTTAATAAAGAAAAATATTTAGTGTATATTTCTTTTCTAGACATTATAGTAATTCGTTTTATCAATTATTGCCAAAATATTTTTTCATAGAGAAAAGTACTATAAAAATGTATTCCATGTGTCAGAAATAATCATTACACCTCGCTCATTCAACTATTTTAGACATGTCTCCTGTGAGAACCGCTCTGAAGCTGGTTCCCTTCTTGTCTGTTACTTGCTTTTCAAACTTTGTTCTGAGTCCAAAGTCTGTAATGAGGAATATTTAAATGCAGGTATCGGAGAGCTTTTGCCATTTCTTATGTTTTCTTCAGTATAGACTTTAAAAATTGTTGCACAGAATATTTGGCTCTTAATTCCATCTACAATTTATTTGTCCTTATGAGGAGAGAATAAGTAAAATAATTGTATACATTTCTGGTTTGTATATCCTCAGTATTTCAGAAATTAAAGTAATTGTAAATATCATACCTGACAAGATAAGGGCAAGAAACATGAGATCTGATTGCAAGAGAGAAATCATGTAACATAATCTAGGGAGACTGGACTAAACTTGCTGGACCGTATTTATAATTCCTAACTAAAGGGAACTAGCCTTTTCTTTTATTTTGTGGCTTACTATCCAATTACAAAGGGTCATTACTAAAGCAAAAATAGTAACTCAAGCATATTCAGGGCCTCAAGTGCAAAACATCTTTAGTCTTTCTAACCAAAGATTTTACCAAGTTGCATAGTTTTAGTTAGGAAGCCAGTTACAACCAGCTAGAGTTTTTAAACAAAAAAAAACTTTTCGTGAGAAAATATTTGGTATTTCATGAAGGATATGAATTGGAAACTGCCATGTAACACAAAGGACTTGCCTAAACACCATATTAGGAAACTTGGTCAAGTTTAGTCTGGCTTGTTTGTGCACTATATCATGGATTTGTCCTGAAGGTGACCCTAGCTTGCTGAGGCTTTGCTCAATAAAATGTGATCCTGCCAAATTGCAAAATTGCACTGTTTAACTCACCTTGTCCAATAATTATCAGTCATTTTTCACTGAATTTTTATGCAATTTTCTATTTCCATAGAGCCCACCACTCTTTTTTTGTTTCCTTATTTTTATTTCCTCATATTCCCTTTTTATTCCTAAACAGATTTTCTTGAAAAGTTTCAGTTACCTTTGTCTTAGTTGAAGTTGAGCTCAGTTCATACAGCAGTCTCTATCTCCTGCCTCAGTAGTCAAAGTAAAATTTGTCTTACAGTTTTTAACAAGGGTCTTGCTCTGATTTTGTTGTTGTTGTTTCTGACAGGGACACATATATTCCATGTGATTGCATTTGCTTATAGAGAAGAGGTTTCCTTACCTCTGTAACAAACATGCATATCCTTCACATGTACTTCTCAACTTAAAAGTTGAAATAAAACAATAAAAATATAATATATAAACATATTATAAAAATATATATAATATATATATTTATTATATAATATATAAGTACATAAAATATAAATATGTAATATATAAATATACATAAAATATATAAATATGTAAAATATAATATATGTATAAATCAAGAAGATTCCAAAAGATGCCCAGAAAAAACAGTCTTTCTGACTTTCTCAAGTAAACAGCATGAATTTCAAGTGAATCTCATTTTATTTTGTTTTAAAATATACATAATTAAGCATCAAAATTGAATTATTACAGGTTTTCTGAAATTAAGATTGTACACTACTTAATGTTTAACAAAGAGTAAAAATTTTGAACAAATCAAGAAGGCACAGGTCTTATAAAATGTAGCCAAGAATTTAGTAGGTATCTTGATGCATAGTGGTGGCCTTAATTGGCATGATCTTCTGTATCATGACTGCCTACCTTAGATGTCAAACAGTGCTTCACTCTATTCCTTCTTTCTTGTCTTCATGAACTTTTGATAATCAAGCAACATATTATGACAAATAGAGTAACAATTGCCACACAAGCCAACACACTCAGAGAGCAGTACTGGTACCATGTGAGGTTGTGGGAAGATGGCAGCAGGTACTGTCCCCATTGTGGTGCATGAGAAGCTCAATCCAGAAGAGTTTTTGGTCTTTAGAGACTTATCATAATGAATGATTGATAACCACAAAACTTTCTCTTTACAGCTAAAATAACATAAAATAGACACCAACTTATGTAATGAACCAGAAAATATAAATATGTGAAATCTTTGTGTAGATGCTAAAAATGAGTGCCACATAAAAGTGGACAAAAAATAAAATATTTTATTTCATGGTGGTTATATCGATTTTAGTTTATGGGCTAGAATTATTGGATGCATAAGATTTCAAGATGTGATGAGATAATATAAGAATAAACAAGTATTTCTAGCGTAGAACTTCAAATCAGATAACTTCAAAGGGTTAAATAAATATTTGAGAGTACAGAGGTTAAATTATCCAGTACAATTTTTAATGGACCTAGTGTACAAGTTTTGAAATAATATCAAAGTCTAGAGATAGGAGACAAATCTGGTAAGGTCTGGTTCACGTCAGGGCAAAGTGCATACGAAGTTTACACTGACCAAGGGTTAGTATGAACATTATATCAATGGATTCGTGGTTAAAAGTACAATAGCAGATGGTTTTAGTTTGAATACTAGCCTGATAGCTACTGTTTGTTTTTTTTTTTTTTAAAAAAAAGGAACAAAATGTATCTTTTCAGAGTTTTTTACTGTTAAATTGAATGAATGAGAATCTTATCATTCTTGCCTGATTAATGTGAGTAGTAATGTAATGATTCTTAGAATACCTGGTAGAATTATTCTCACCATATAGTGATTGTCAATAAATATTTACTTTCTTTACTGCTTTTTCTTGTATTGTGACTTTAGAATCTAAGTGGCTTTCAATATTTTACTTTGAGGCATTGTAGTTTCATTAATTTCTAATATTGAAAAAATTATGGACTAATAGCAAAAGAAAAAGCATGCACATAAGTGTCTTGCTTACCAAATTGAAACCAAAATTGCTAAAGCATGACATGTAGCAACAGCAAGATAACTTTTCTCCTTATTATTTAAAAAGCACAGTGGGAGGACTGTGTTTTTCAGAGGAGGGCACTAATTCTGATACGTATTTTCATACAATTGGGAAAGACAATAAGGAAGTTACATGATACAAAGAACCAGACCAAGGGCAGTGGCTCCCGCCTGTAATCCCAGCACTTTGGGAGGCCAAGGCAGGCAGATCATGAGGTCAGGAGATTAAGACCATCCTGGCCAACATGGTGAAACCTGTCTCTACCAAAAATACAAAAATTGGCTGGGCCTGATGACATGTGTCTGTAATCCTAGGTATCAGGAGAGTGAGGCAGGAGAATTGCATAAAATAGGGAGTCAGAGTTTGCAGTGAGCCAAGAATGCACCACTGCACTGTAGCCTGGCGAAAGATAGGGACCTATCTCAATCAACAACAACCACAGCAACAACAGCAAAACAGAGATATGGACCAATGGAACAGAGCAGAGGCCTCAGAAATAACACCACACATCTACAACCATCTGATCTTTGACAAACCTGACAAACACAAGCAATAGGGAAAGGATTCCCTATTAATAAATGGTGTTGGGAAAGCTGGCTAGCCATATGCAGAAAGCTGAAGCTGAATCCCTTCCTTACACCTTATACAAAAATTCACTCAAAATGGATTAAAGATTTAAATGTAAGATCTAAAACCATAAAAATGCTAGAAGAAAAACTTTCAGGACATGGGCACAGACCAGGACTTCAGGATTAAAACACCAAAAGCAATGACAGCAAAACCCAAAATAGACAAATGGAATTTAGCTATAAACTTAAAAGCTTCTGCACAGCAAAATAAACTAACATTAGGGTGAACTGGCAACTTACAGAATGGAAGAAAATTTTTGTAGTCTACTCGTCTTACAAAGGGCTAATATCCAGAATCTATGGAGAACTTAAACAAATTCACAAGAAACAACCCCATCAAAAAGCAGACAAAGAATATGAACAGACACTTCTCAGAAGAAGACATTTATGCAGCCAACAAACATGAAAAAATGCTCATCATAATTGATGATTAGAGAAATGCAAATCGAAACCACACTGAGATACCATCTCATGCCAGTTAGAATGGTGATCATTAAAAAGTCAGGAGACAATATGCTGGGAAGATGTGGAGAAATAGGACACATTTATACTGTTGGTGGGAGTGTAAATTAGTTCAACCATTGTGGAAGACAGCATGGCGATTAATCAAGGATCTAGAACTAGAAATACCATTTGATCCAGCAACCTCATTACTGGGCATATACCCAAAAGATTATAAATCATTCTGTTATAAAGACACATGCACATGTATGCTTATTGTGGCACTGTTCACAATAGCAAAGACTTGGAACCAATCCAAATGCCCATCAATGATAGACTGGGTAAAGAAAATGTGTCACATTTACAGCATGGAATACTATGCAGCTATAAAAAGTATGAGTTCACACACTTTGCAGGGACATGGATGAAGCTGGAAACCATCAGTCTCAGGATACTAACACAAGAACAGAAACTCAAACACTGCATGTTCTCACTCATAAGTGGGTGTCAAACAATCAGAACACATGGACACAGGGAGGGGAACATCGCACAATGGAACCTGCCAGGAGTGGGGGCTTATGGGTGGGATTGCGTTAGGAGAAATACCTAATGTTGATGTCAGGGTAATGGATGCAGCAAACCACCATGGCACATGTATACCTATGTAACAAATCTGCACGTTCTGTACATTTACACCAGAACTTAAAGTATCATGGAAAATACAATAAGTAAATAAATAAAAATAAAAAACCAATAGAAAACATGTCATGTCATACACATTTATGTATCAACTAATTAGAAATTATATTTTTCAACACCAGCACTGTTTATTAAAAATTGATATTACCAATATAATAGTAATAGCATAACTGAAATTAATGTATGTACTGAAATAATATATCAACTACATATTTCTGGTTTCAAAAATTTTGGCTGTTAAACAGAAATATTCCAACTTATCCATTTCTGGTTAAGTATATTTTGGTTTTAGAATTCTTCTAAATAAGCTAGCAACCACCACTGTAAGAACAAAGAAATGGCTGCATTTATACTAACATCAACTCTTTTCAATAATTTTGAAAAGGCAAATTTGGAAGCTTTAGTAGTTTATAATTTATTAATGATGAGATCAAAATTTTAGCATAAAAATTTGGAGACAAATATAATGGGAATTAGAGATTGATTAGGTTGTGCTGATTACTGAAAATAAATCGTTTAAAAAAAATTTTAAAAACAAAAAAGTAAGTAACTAATGTGAGATCATGACCATGTTTATTAGCTTCATTAGGGTAACATTTTAAAAATGTATTTCAAAATTTTTTTAAAAAATGTTTTTAATTAAAATTAAAAAATATATATATATATATATATTTTTTTTTGGTGAAACTTTTCCATTCATTATGCTTGGTTTTACCAATTTTTTATAGCTGTTGGGAGGCAGGAAAGAGAATTTTGGCCCCAGAAACCATGAGGTTTGGGTCAGAAAGAGGCAAGTGGGGAAGGGGTCAATGCAGGCTCAGAGTCACATTTCTAGATTTCAGGGGCCAGCAGGGTGTGGCACTGAAGGGCAGCCAGGGGCTGAGGAAATGTGTCCACTCTGCTGATGGGGCAGTCCTGGGGGTGGATCTCCTTGGCCAGCTGCCCCGTCTTCTTCAATGTGCAGGCCTCCTGGTATGGTGGTGAGATGGGGGCTGTGTAGGTGGAGTATACTTGTACTTTGAGCCATCCTCTAGGTCCAGTGGGTAACTGCAGTGCGAGTCATAGGAGCTCAGGTCCCCACGGGTCACAAAAGGCAAAATGATGCGGGTGGGACCATCAAGCTGGTTGAAATCTGAGTCGTATGAGTGGTCCAGCAAGGGCTTGCTCAGGTCCGGCATGAAGCCCTCGGGAGGGTCATAGCCCTGACAGACAGCGAAGGCCTCCATGCTGGAGTTCCGGCTGCTCTTGTATTTGTATTCTATAATATGACTTTGTATATCTTCAATATACATTAAAAAAATTTTAAATGAACATTTGCTGAACTCTCATGCTGAAAGGCCACATAAGTGTGCTGAAAATTAGTCAGTATTATAATAATATTTATGGTTCCCTGTTTCAACTTTGTTAGCAATCTTCTTTATAAACCTGTTATCATCTTTAGCGGTTCCTTTTATTTTACCTTTTGACTATTTTAGAACTTATGCATGATTCTAAAACCTCTGTCAAATGTTTTTCACCAAAACAACAACATCAAAAAATATTGTGATACAATGGTGTATTGATCATGGCCTTTAAGCATTACAAAACATATGTACTCAGCATTGTGCTCATGTTCAGAGTCACTGCTGCTCCCTGGGCTTTCATGTAAGAAATTATGAATACATGCTATGCGGCATGTATAAAACTTTACATTCATGTAGGTTCATTAGTGACTGCCTTTAATGCATTGAGCAAATCTGTAATTTACATTGTTTTGAGTCCAATCTAACAGCTTCCTCTTAGCTTTCATGTAAGTAAAGTTATCAGGTTGATCTGCAGATAAAGGAAGGCCCACCATAGGGATTCCATGGTAGATTCTCTCATAAATTCCATTGGCTCTATCTTGAGTTACAGAAGCTTTGGTTTGAGGATGACATAAGATTTTTTGAAAAATTATGCATTATAAGTCTTAGAAATAAAATGATCAATGCACAATATGAGGCAATGAAACGGGCAGTGTTCTCTAGATAACAAATTACTGTAATAGTAAAACTGCATTAAAATCACTTTCAGATCACTGAGGAAGAAGCATCAAGTCCTCTGGGGCAATAAGTGAAAGTTACATATTAAGAAGGGTTACCTGAGTTGAGACTTGAAGAATTAATACAAGATTGTCAAGTGGACAAATAGCGCACACTGTTGGTAAAGATAACTGCATATCACCCACTTCCTATCACCACCCTCCCCAAAAAAGTAGGATACATGCCAGAACATGTTCTCTTAGAGAAATGGTGAAGTGACTGAGTATGATAGGGCACAGTATCCAGGGCAGCAGGGAGCGGGGTGGTGGTGGTACTTGAATAGAGGAAGGACAGGTCACACTCCATCATAAAATGTGTTCCCAGCATTCCATGATAAAGACTGGGGATTTATTCCCATAGAAAATGCAGCAGCTGGTAATGAAAGAAGAGCTGTCATTTTTCAGTTGCATTTGCAATATCTATACATTAGGAGAGCTTTAATCTTTCAAAGAACTACTGTCTTAACCGTGTTAATTATCCACACGTGTGTTTACTTGAGGCCCTGTTGTTAAATCTATACTGAATAATGTGAGGAAGGAGAACTAGTGGGGTTTGTGTGGCTGCGAATTTTCTCCTTGGGAAGCACATGATCCCCTAATCTGCTTGTTCACTGTACGCTGTGTTTGAGTATTTATTCATCTGTTGTAGAATCAAGGTCTGCAGGACAGACCCCCACAGGTGGTGGCCCCAACGTGACCAACGTCACATATTAGTAGTGCCGAAGTTTTAAAGAAACCTCATCACTTGGTTCCTTCAGAAGGAACTATGTGCTACAAAATATATTTCCTCTATTATTAATGCATAGATATGCAAGTGTGCCTGTGTGTGTATTTGACTGAGTATATATAATAATTAAAATAGCAACTTTATACACTAATGAGGAGAGATATTTAAAAAATATGTGAACCAGACTCTTTATTAAAATATTTTAGTCCCTAATGTAGATTTTTAAGACTACTGCTATTTGTTTTTTTATCTTTAATTTTATATTGTTATAGTTCTGCTAAATAACTTGTGTTCATTCTAGGCAGCTTTTCCGAACAAGTATCTTAGTTTAGTCATGACAACTAATTTCCCTGACTATGAGCACAAAGGAAAAGTCACTTGTTATTGGGAAGACATTATGTATTTCTCTCAACTATATAATCCAACATAAATTTTTTTTTATGTTCTTAGTGGACATTTACATGTTCTTTGGTAAAATCTTTGTTTAGATCTTTTAAACATTTTTTGATTAGGTTGTCTTTTTAACATTGAGCTGTAAGCCTTCTTTATGTATTTTTTATACAGGTCATTTATCAGGTATGTAACTTGCAAATATATATTCCAAACTCTGGTTTCTCTTTTGGCTTTATTGATGGTGTTCTTTGATGTGCAAAGATTTTAATTTTTAAAAATCCAATTTATCAGTATTATTTTGGTTTCTTCTGCTGCTGTGTCATATCTAAAAACCTTGCCAGATTCAAAGTTACAATGTTATACCCATATTCTTCCTGCTAAGAGTTTTGTAATTCTAGATATTATATTTCAGTTTTTGATCATTTTGAGCTTATTTTGTAAATAGTTTGAGGACAGGGGTTCAATTTTGTTCATTTGTATATGGCTAGTTTACCCACTGGCATTTGTTAAAGAGATTCTTCTTTCTCCAATGTACAGCTTTAACATTCCTGTCAAAAATTAGTTGACTCTACATTTGTCTATATTTCTGGATTCTTTATTCTTCAGGTCGGTTATTTTAGCACTAATTACTATTTTCTTTTTTTTCTGTTACCTTTGGATTTTTTCTGTTACAGTTGTAAATTTTCCCCTAAATAACTCTGTTCTCATAACTTTTTATATCTTTTTTTGTTTTCTGTGTTCTTCAACTTTTAGCAAAGGATATTTTTAAATTTCATCTTTAATATACAAAAATGCAGTTTATTATTAATGTACAGTATTTGTTAGTTACTCGATTTTATTAATTCATTTTTAAATATTTGTATCTCATGCAAATCTTTATTTCCTCTTCTGTTATGTGCTTTTCTATTGTATTTATTACACTTAAATGTATATATTACATTTCCAAACCAAAATAACATTTTTATTATTATTACATTATATAATGTTATGTCTTTTCAGAAGTGAAAAAAAATTTAAGAGCAAATATATACCTATATCATTGGATATATAGGTTTTTGTTTACCATTTGTTTGCTGTTATAAATTCAAGTTATCATTTGGTATTATTTCTTGCTCCAATTCACTTTTGCATCCATATACCACCTTAGTTCTATTATTGACTATGTATTACATATGTATATGTTAAAGGCCCAACAATGTAACTATATATGTGCTTTACATACTTTTTAAATTTGTTGAAGGAAGTTGAATAAATATGGATTATACAATTTGTTAATTTCTATAATTTTTTTTTCAGGTGCTCTTTTTTTTATGCGGATTAGAATTTTTTCTCTGTTTATTACTTTCAGCCTGGAAAATTTCTTTGGAAATTTTTTAAGGAAGGCAGATTACTTACTAATAAATCTTATTTTATGTTTGTTTAGGAATGATTTTATTTCCCCTTTACTTTTTAAAGATGATTTTGTAGAATATAGAATTTTTGGTTGACATTTTTTTCTTTTCATGCTATTGCCTTAGCGGAAGCATAGTTTCTGATAAGTACTCAGCTATTAATGTTATTTTAGTTCCCTTGTATATAATGACTTGTTTTTCTCTTTGCGCTTTATGATTTTCTTCCTTTAGCTTTTAGCCGGTTACTATTGTTTTATCTGTGTTTGGATCTTTTTGTATTTTTCCTAAACTAAGAGTATATTGAAACTCTGAAATGTGTAAATTAGTGGTTTTTAAAATCATTTATGGGAAGTTTGGGACATTATTTTGAAAATTTTCCACTGAATCTTTGTCTCTCTCTTTGTCATCTAGTACCCCTATTTGCATATGTTACTGTGCGTAAGTGTATCTCAAAAGTCTGTTTAATAATAATAAAACTCTGTTTAATTTTTTTCTTTTTTTTCCTCTGTTCTTTGGATTATATTGTGTCTATTGATCTATCTTCAAGTTTGTTGGCCCTTGCTTCTTCTGCTTCAAATATAAAGCAGGATTCTGCTTGTGCGTTTGTTATTCGTTATCATAATTTTCATTTTGGTATGTTGACTTTGTTCTTTTCAAAAAATATAACTTCTATTTCTTTCTATGTATTCTCTATTGGATGTGACATTATTATTATACCTTCCTTTTCAGCTTTAGATGTGGTTCCCTTTAGGTCTTTGAAAATATTTATAATATCTATATTAAAGTTTTGTTTGTTAAATCTGCAACTCATCACTTTCATAACACTTTTTTTGTCCATTTTTCCCCATATAGTAATCTGAATTTCCTATTTCTTTATAGATCATTTAAAATTTGTTAAACCTTCCTTATTTTATGTAGTATGTCATAGTTACTCTGAGAATTAAACCCACACCTTTTGAAAATTGCAATTATTAATTGTTTATTGAGTAATGAATTATTTAATTAAATCTCTTTTCTCAGTAGTGTCATTTCCTTGCTATTTCTACACAGAGGATACATCCTGGGGCATTTTCACAGGCCTATAATAATAGGGTTTTAGTAGAAGCCCTCTTTGACTCCTTCCTGTTTGTTGGCTTATTTGTTTGTTTTTCATACCCCGTCTAGCTATTAGACTTCATAAACTGTGGTTTATTCATCCTTTGCTTTTGGTAGTATCTCAGCGTCAAACATTACTTCACAATCTGATAAAATATCATTGAGTCACATTAGCAGTGATAGCTTTTGAGACATTTCAGATTGGTTTGGAAACAAGAAAGGCTCTACTTTACTGTCCTTCTCTTTGTTTTGTTTTTTGTTTTGTTTTGTTTTGTTATTAGCTTGCCCATGATCTTGTTTGTATCTCTCGTGAAATTACCGCCTTCTTTTAAACTGTCTACTGTTAAACTCTTCATATTTTAAGCACACATTTAGGCTTGAAATTCCTACATATTCTTTCAGATAAAATAAATTACTCTCATGAGAGCTTTAGAGCTCTTTGTTTAATGGTCTGACAGTTTCTTTGGGTGAAATGTATCAGCCCTGTCTCCAGAGCTTGGGGCAGAGGCAGTGGCACACTTTGTGCCACTAAGGGTAAGATGCTAGCCTCTTTTTTAGTTTGCTTCTTTTCTCAGGGAACCTCCATCCTATGAATGAATAATAATGACTATTTGGAACTCAGAGTTCTTAGTATGCTGTGCCTGAGTAAAAGCTCTGTGTTACGACAGTGGCTAGAAGAAAGAAGAGACATATTTTTGGCCTCTCTTGCCTGGAATTTAGCCTCTGTAACATATACATGAGGTGTGTGCATGCAAAACTCAGGAGGCTTTTCCCTCTAAAAAATTAATATAGCCCTCCTGTAGAAGTTTCATGGAGGTAGAGCTTAATGCTGTTGTCTACACCTGCCTGCAGTAAAATTTCTGTCACACTGAGTGAGGGTAGGCTAGAAAACAAGTCATCGTTTAATTGCCACAGGCCCTTGCTGTTGTTAACAACTCTTAGTAGATGTTCTTTAGTAGTTACTTGTTTGTTTGCTGCATGTCTTAAAGACAATTCCTAGTACAGTTTTCATTTGTTAATTAATTTCATTTTTTAAACCTTTTTTGTTTGCCCAGAGAATACCTGCTAACAGAAGCTGCAGATGCAGCATTTACCTTGAGATAACTTTGCCATCATATATCTGGTTTTTATTATTTTTATTACTGTTTTGATGGAAATGATTTTTTCTGTTTAGCAGTGGAATAAGCTGTTCTCTGCAATGGCTACACTCACATTTGTAGGAGGAACATGTGTTCATTGACTGCAACTATTTAAGTGCTGGAGGAAATATTCTTTTCATATATGTGCTTATATGGAAGAATTTCTGCATGGCAGATTTCTAGATGTAGAACTTCAGTTTAACGCTATATACTTACATTTTATTTTAGAAGGTTATTTTATATTATACTCCCTCAAAAATAGATTTTTCAGGTTTATGTAAATGAATACAAATACAGATCTATGTATATAGTAATATATATGTGTATAGTAATATACATGTGTATATATTACTATGTCTTATATATGTAATATATATGTGTATATATTCTTATGTCTTATGCAAAGGCATAAGAATAATATAATGGACTCTCAGGACTCAGAGAACAGTCAGAGTGGGGAGAAGGATAAAAGACTACACGTTGGGTGCTGTGTACACTGGTCAGGTGATGAGTGTACCAAAATTTCAGAAATCACAACTAAAGAACTTTTCCTTCTAATCAAATACCACCTGTTCCCTAAAAAGTATTGAAATAATTTTAAAATGAGAAAAAAATCAACCAGATGAATATTTTTAAGTGACCTGAAAAAATGGGTAAACTGAGGCTCATGGTGAAAGATTGGCTTAGTAAAAGGATAGAACTTGATCTCAGCTCTCCTGACTTTTAGCTCAGTGTTCTTTCCACCACTCACTCACTCATTTCTCCATTTAAAATATGTTTTTGGGCAGACATGTATTGATTTTGCCGATATTATTTGGAAAACCTGAGTTAGGAAAGCCTGAATTGACTCATAGAACAAACACCTTTGTAAAATAGTTCAATTTTACTGTAGGAAGCACGTAAGAGTTTCTGTATTTCTAATTCCACCTATGTTCCATTGGGAAATGACTTAAGCTCTAAAATGATAAAAATTTTGCCATAACTTTTAGGAAAAACTGAGGCTGAAGCAGGATGCACCATAAAAGCCAAGCAGCACTACTCATCTCAAAATATCAAAAACAAGAGAGAGGTTTTTGTTATACAATTCAATTGCTTAATAGTTCCTTTAGCAACAGTTAAAAATATCAAAATCCTGCTCAAATGAAGCCAAAGTATTCTGAGTATTTGCAAATCAGTACTGACATTCTCAGTGAACTTCTTGTGTTCTTGTGTTTATGTACAATATGTGAAATGTTGTTAAGCTCAGTGAAAATTTTTTCATGTTACCTGTGAATGGGAGCAACAAATTTCAATAGAAGCTCAACAAATTTAAATGTAAGATCATGTGGCTTTATATAGTTTTATATTTTTGTTGGTGTTTTCCTTCTTGACAAAAAATATTTCTAACCATTAAATAGGTATTAAATCTCTGAAACACAAATTTTTACTTGACAAGGTCAGCATGTTTTGAAGTGATGTTCTGTCATGGAAAGAAAGAAACCATGCATCATAGCCTTTCTTGTTGAAATAAACTGAAGTAGTCCCATCTATCAGGTTTCCCAGCTTCAAGCCTCAAATACAACTAATCTTTTTTTGTCTTCTTTCCAGTTCTAACAAATTTCCAGAAACAAAACAGACAACATTTTGTGATGATAAATATCACAGCTGCCACACAGGCCAGGAGGAACCCAATCACATCCAAAGAGTGGTACTGAAACCAGGTGAGGTCGTGGGCTGCAACCCGAAGGTGTTTGGCTCCTTTGTGGCGCATGACAAACTCAATCCAGAAGACTGCTCGATCCAGGGGCTTCACTGGTTGATCATGATGAATTCTTGATAATTTCATAGCGTTCTCTTTATATCCGAAGGATAAACATAGAGATACCAATATGGAAATTAAGTTAATTTGTCTGAGCATATCAAGTCCATGGAAGGTTTTTATTTTTTACATTTGTTTGTTTGTTTGTTTAGAGACACAGTCTCACTCTGTTGCCCAGGCTGGAGTACAGTAGAACAATCTTGGCTCACAGTAGCCTCCACCTCCTGGGGGAATCAAGCAATTTTCTGGACCAGCCTCCTTAGTAGCTGGGATTACAGGCACATGCCACCATGCCCAGCTAATTTTTGTATTTTTAGTAGAGACAGGGTTTTTCCATGTTGCCCAGGCTGGTCTCGAACTCTGGCTTCAAATGATCCACCACTCTCAGCTTCCCAAAGTTCTAAGATTACAGGTGTGAGCTACCACATCCACCCCATGAAAGGTTTTCAAAGTGTCAAATGATTCAAAATAAATGTCATAGAATTGACATAGAATTTGTATATATTAATTTGAGTCAATGTAGAAATTTTGGCTTCTAAATTGGAATTTTATCATTGATAAATATTTTTAACCTAAAAATGGAAAAAATCAGATGAGAAAACTAATTTTTCTCAAGCAAAGCAAATATGATTTATTTCATTATTTTTTTAAATTTGTTAATTTTTAGTTTTTTGGGTACATAGTAGGTGTATATATTTATGGGTTGCATGAGATGTTTTGATACAGGCTGCAATGTGAAATAATTACATTATGGAGAATAAGGTATCCTTCCCTTAAGCATTTATCCTTTGTGTTATGAACAATCCAATTATACTCTTTTGGTGCTGGAATAGGCATATGAGAACATACTCAACATCGTGAGCAATTTTAAGTGCTTTAAGAAATAGCGAAAATATAATTTGAGAAATATCATTTTTAATTTTTGAAAAGGAATTGTGGTCATGGTGAGTGAAATGCCTCAGAGCTAGTCACTCTGCTTTTACCCTACCCCTGTATCTCCTACTGTTTCCTATCCAGTAGCCAGAATGATATTTTTGAAATAAAAGTCAGATTTTGACACTCCCCTGAGTTAGATTTTTGCCTGACTTCTCATCATATTAAGAATAAAACCCCATCAAAAAGTGGACAAAGTATACGAACAGACACTTTTCAAAAGAAGGCATTTATGCAGCCAAGAAATATATGAGAAAATGCTCATCATCACTGGTCATTAGAGAAATGCAAATCAAAATCACATTGAGATACCACCTCACGCCAGTTAGAATGGTGATCATTAAAAAATCTGGAGACAACAGATGCTGGAGAGGGTGTGGAGAAATAGGAACACTTTTACACTGTTGGTGGGAGTGTAAATTAGTTCAGCCATTGTGGAAGACAGTGTGGTGATTCCTCAAGGATCTAGAAATAGAAATTCCATTTGACCCAGCAATCCCATTACTGGGTGGCACTGCTCACAGTAGCAAAAACTTGGAACCAACCCCCAAATGCCCATCAGTGATAGACTGGATAAAGAAAATGTGGCACATGTACACCATGGAATACTATGCAGCCATACAAAAGGATGAGTTCATGTCCTTTGCAGGGACATGGTTGAGGCTGGAAACCATCATTCTCAGCAAACTGCCGCAGAACAGAAAATCAAACACTGCATGTCCTCACTCAAAAGTGGGTGTTGAGCAATGAGAACACAGGGACACAGGGAGGGTAACATCACATTCTGGGATCTGTTAGGGGGTGGGAGAGCTAGGAAAGTGATAGCAGGGGGTTGGGGGATTGGGGAGGGATAACATTAGGAGAAATATCTAATGTAGATAACAGGGCGATGGATGCAGCATGGCATGTGTATACCTGTGTAACAATCTTGCACGACCTGCACATGTGCCCCAGAACTTAAGTATAATGAAAAAATAAAATAAAATAATAAAATCCAACTCTGTTATTTAGTCTATAGGAGCCTGCAATGTCAAACACTGGCAAGCTCTTCTCCTAACACTTTTTGCATGGACACTAGGTCTTCTAGAGACATTGACCTATTTTTCTTGACGCTCCCACAGGTGTTCTCATCTTAGCACCTTTACACATTTTGTCCCCTCTCTCCCACTCTTGGAGCATTCTTTCTTGCAACAACCAAGGCAAGCTTCTCTCTCATTTTGAGGCTTCCCTTGAAATGTTACCTCTAAGAGAGGCTTTTCTTGGCCACACTATGATGGAACCCCTAGGATTTTCTCTATTTTTTTATGATTATTTTGACATTTGATTCCTAGAATTCAAAATATATTACATATCTTTTAAAATAAACCTTTAAATATTAAAACCAAAAGATAAATATACATACACTAAGTAGGTCAAAAGTGTAAGATCATCTTGAAGAGAAGATACCAATTACCTACTGCTCAGTTAATGGTACAGGATATCACAACCTACCTAGAATAATTCTCTGTTCCTGAACTATTTAGTCATTAGCTTTGTCCTCCAATTAAGCATTAGTCTGACTTCAAATACCATACATTAGTTTTGCTTGTTTATATAATTGAATTATATAATATGTATTCATTAGAGTTGTTAAAAACGTTTTATGTAGCAGTTGTTGGTTAGTTCCATTGCTGTGTAGTATTTTGTTGATTGCTAACACGTGGATTATATCATCATCTTATAACCAATAGACATTTGAGTTGCAAACAATTTTTGGATAGTAGTAATAATTCTGTCATAAACATTTTTGTATATGAAATTCAAGAGTTTCATGGTCCCCCTCACAAGATATCCGACAGGTGTGTGGCTCATCTGTTCACTCCCTGTTCACACACAAACCCCTTACAGGAGGGGGAGCACACAGAAAGCCAGGTGCAGGAGCCTGGGTGAGCACCCTTGGCCTCTGGCCCCAAGTCACCATCCAGGGGTGTGTGTTTGTAACTCCCAAAGCCCATGTGGGTGGTGTTACAGGGTACTCTTTTAGCCTTGTCATCTTCTGATGGCTTAAGTGTTAACCAGTTCAGTGCCCTGTTAGTACTCAGGTGCTTGTCTGGCATTTAGGAAGAATCAGGTCGCATGTGGAATTGAAGGATGACATGTAAATGTTTATGACAGAATGCATGGCTTTTATTCAGTGCTGGAGTTAGCTGTTAGTGGGATGTATGGGGAGCTGGAATGGTAATAGAGTGGGAAGATGATCTTCCCCTGGAGTTTGGCCATCCAGTGTCCAATTTCCTCTCCTCTCTGACTGTCCCTAGCTGAACTACTCTCACCATTCAGAAGCTCCTTCTCTTCTCTCTAATGCACCATTCTGCCATTCTTCTGCTCTTCTGTTCATCTCCTTATGGAGCCGGGCATTTGGGGTTTATATGGGTTCAGAAGAGGGGGGCATGGGGGGTCCAAAAGGCAGCTTTGGGGCTCAAAAAGAGGAATGTGTGTTCTCATGTAAGGCCATCAGTTTTCAGGCTTGAAAGTGAGAACTTTGCTGGGGAACTGACCTCTTCTACCCAGTATTTTCCTGTTTCCTGTCCATATTATATATAGCACAAGTTTTATGTATGTATACATATCTGTTCAGTATATAATTGAAAGCAGCACTGCTGAGATAAAAATGCATGCATAGTCATGATTTACTTCTTGACTTTAATTTTTAATTTTTTACTTTTTTTTTTTCTGATGGAGTTCTTCTCTTGTTGCCTAGGCAGGACTGCAATGGCATGATCCTGGCTCGCTGCAAACTCTATCTTCCAGGTTCAAGTGATGGCTCATACCTGTATCCCAGCACTTTGGGAGGCCAATGCAGGTGGGTCACCTGAGGTCAGGAGTTTGAGACCAGCCTAACCAACATGGTGAAACCCTCTCTCTACTAAAAATACAAAATTAGCTGGGCGTGGTGGCACATGCCTGTAATCGCAGTTACTTGAGAAGCTGAGGCAGGACTTTAAATTTCTTTTGAAGTATATTTTTTAACTTCAAAAATCAAAGTTATTTTAGTTATTATTTTTATAATGTCCCTTACTTCCACTAAGGCTGTATTATATACACTTTATTATATTGAATCTTTTCATATTTGCTGAGTCTTACAGCCCACCAAATATCACTTCAAATAGCTATTAACAGTTCAACATGCTCTAAGAAAATGTATCTTCCAGTCAATATATATAATACATATATGTGTATTTATACATATATATGTATGTGTGCTTATACATATCTATGTATATGACAGTGTATCATGTTCCATTTGTTAACTCTGTTATTCTAATATTTTTTGTTCTTACTAATTATTTGCTCCTCTTTTTAAAGTCTGTTTTGATTTAATGGCAGTATTTATATATTTCCATTTAAATAGATCACCTTATATTTCTTTTATATTTGTCCAACATGTTTTACGGTCCAACCTGTTTTAAAGTGTTCCTTTAGGTGATACCTTTCATATAAAAATATTATTGACAGTAATTATAAATGCTGAATTGATGGTAGCTGGGTTGAGAATTTTAGGCATTTTTTGCATTGTTTCCTTTGGAGTATAAGTAAATAAATTATTACAAATTTAACTTATGAAAATTAAAATTTATGTGCTTCAAAAGCCATCAACAAAAAAGTAAAAAGTTAGCAGACCCAGAATGAAACAAAATACTTGAAAATTACATAGCTGATATAAGATTATATCCATAACATGTAAACAGTTCTTAAAACTCAGTAACAAGGAGCAAAGTTAAAAAACATTTCAAGGATTGGAATAGACTTTTTTCCAAAGAAGATATATCTTCAATAAGGACATATAACAATGCTCAACATTTTTAACCATAATGAAAATTCAATTCAAAAGCACAATGAGAGATCATTTCACCCCCACAAAGAAGGCTACAACAAAAAGACAATAACAGGTGTTGGCAACATTGTGGAGGAATTTGAACCCTCTTGTACTCTGGTGGTAATGGCAAATGGAGCAAGTCATTTGGAAAACAGTTTAGCAGTTCTTCGTAAACATACAGTTCCCACATCAGCCAGGAATTCCAATTACAGTATCAACCCAAAAGAAAGGAAAATATGTTTATGCAAAAACATGTATAGCAATGTTCCTAATTGCCACAATTGGAAACAAGCAAAAGGCCAATGAACTGATAGGTGAACAAATAAATTATGGCATATCCATACTACAAAATGTTACACTGCTGTAAAAAGAAGTATAAATACACACTACAACATGAATGAATCTCAAAAACCATTAAAAAATTTAAAAATTATACTAGGTGAAAGACATCATTGACACAACACCTTAAAAAGTATAATTCCAGATGGCTTCATGACTCTAAGCATTCTAAATATATTGGGATTTTATACTGTAAATAGATGGGTTTTAAGTTATGGAAATTATATCTAATTATCAAGTCTGTTACAGTAATTGTAACAATAAAAGTGAATTTTGCATCAGGAAAATAGTTATACTTTTAGACATTTTAGGTATTTAAAATATTTAATGATGTTTCTTCAAGTTTATTTTTCCTATTATGGATTGATTGTATCAATTTTTTAAAATGCCTTTTAAATATTTTCTATATTACTTTAAAATTATTTTTGTGTAGAAAATTGTTTCACTAATTGGATGTCCCTTAAATGTATGGGGTCCAAACACAATTTTTTAATAACTGCTCAAAAATCAAAGAAGATTTCAGATTGGCTACATCATTTAAATTATTTCAAAATTAGTCTCTTGCAAAAAGGATGAATCTCATACTTAGTATTTACAAGATAAGCTGTCTATACAAATACCACCTAGTAAAAATTATTATACTCACATAGGATCATTAATTACAGTCTTCAGTGCATTCAGCAAGTCTGTACTCGACATTGTGTTGAAGTCCAATCCAACAGCTGCACCCTTGACCTTCATGTGAACAATGTTATCAGGTTGATCCGCAAACAATGGAATGCCCACCATAGGGATCCCATGGTAGATCACCTCGTAGATGCCACTGGCTCCACCATGAGTTATAAAAGCTCTGGCTTTTGGATGACCTAGGATTAAATTAATGTTAGCAAAATTATTCATAGGAATAAAATGAGAAATCCACAACTAAAGACTCTAAAAGTGACAGTGATTTCTAGCTAACACATTGAACCAAATTAAAATTGTGTTTCAGACTTCAGAGGAAGGAGCACCTACTTCTGCTGTAGATGTAAGTGAAAGCTATATGAAAGCTATATGAAAGTCTTCAGACTGAAAAAAATTAATACCAGCTTACCAGTAGGATTAAAGAAAAAGCACAATCTAAATAAAAGAAATAAACTATGCAGAAAAGAAATCCCCAAAAAAGTGATGGACATGTAAGAATGTGTTCTCTTAAGTGCGGTCACAGAATGTGATATGACATGTGTAAGGCAGCAGGCAGTTGGGTGATGGTGATGTCAGGATTGAGGAAGGACAAGTTACTCTTCATCATGAAATGTGTCATCACTTTATGATTAAGATTAGGAGTTTAATTCTTCAAAAAATGCAGAGCCCCTGATGATAGCAGAGGAGCTCTTATTTTAGTGACATTATAAATAAACCTGCATAAAAAGAAAGAACAGGTGTAAAGTTATAGAAGTAGGAGACAGACAACCCATGAAGTTATTTAAAAATTCTGTAAGACGTAATAAATAACACCTGAAGTAAAGATACTCTGTTTCCGACCATAAAGATTGTGAGCATATGTAATACAATGCTGACAATTACTGCTTATTATTGTTCCTATGGTACTGGAATAAACATAAAGAAATTTCATTTTTTTAAAGTTTTTCCATAACAAATAATCTTATTTCATGATGAATTATTAACACTCTAATTGCCTGTTATTAATATATTATATATTTGTTCTCCAGAGTCATACCAAGAAGGTCGTTCTGGGGTATCCACTTGTACACCTGAGTATTGTGTCCTAAGGCATGAGGTTTATTCCCATCAAATCTCCACAGAACCTGTTACAGTAAAGAAAACATCTTATTCCATGGGTGAAATTCCAAAGCTACAGAATGTTAGAACTCTAAAGAGATTAAGAATGAGATCAAGGGATGTTAGGTAATAAATACTACTCAAAGACTGATGTAAATAGAATACTTACATTTCATTTTCTTAACTTTTATAATTAGTTAAGTATAAAAGGAAACCAGGATTTTCCAAAATAATAGCTTAGAAAAATGAGATATCAATGAAAAGTTCAAATATTTAAAAAACTGTTACTCTTTTAAAAAGAAGACCTTGATGCAGCCAACTATCATATGAAAAAACACTTAACATCACTGCTCATTAGAGAAATGCAAATCAAACCACATAGATACCATCTCATGCCAGTCATAATGGCTATTTATTAAACTCAAAAAGTAATAGATGCTGACAAGATTGTGTAGAAAAAGGAACGCTTATACTCTGTTAGTGGGAGTTTAAGTTGATTCACCCATTATGGAAGTCAGTGTGACACTTCCTCTAAAACCAAGAGGCTAAAATACAATTCAACCCAGCAACGCTATTACTGGGTATATACCCAAAGGATGATGAATGACTCTCTTATAAAGGCATATGTATATTCATAGCAGTAGTATTCACAATAGTAAAGGCATGGAATCAATCTTAATGTCCATCAATGATTGACTAAATAAAGAAAATGGTGTATATATACACCATGGAATATTATGCTGCCATAAAAAAGAACAAGACTTTGTATTTACAGGGACATAGATGAAGCTGGAGGCTGTTATACTTAGCAAACTAGCATGGAAACAGAAATCCAAATGCTACATGTTCTCACTATTAAGTGGAAGCTAAAAGATGAGAACACATGGAAACATGGAAGGAACAACAAACACTGGGGCTTATTGGAGGGTGGAGGGTGGAGGATGGGAGGGGAGAGAAGAACAGGTAAAATAACTAATGGGTACCGGACTTAATTCCTGGGTGATGAAACAATCTGTGAAATAAACCCCCTTGACACAAGTTTACCTATGTAACAAACCTGCACATGTACCCCTGAAGTTAAAATGAAAGTTAAGAAACAAAATTAATTTAATTTTAAACACATAATTCTAAAAAATTATATGTATGAAAAAAATTCAAGTAGTCATTATAATGCTAGTGAAAAAGCAGTAACAATTTAGTAATGACCTATATATTCATTTTGTTTGATGTATTTTATACTAATTTTTATCTTCCAAATCAAATATTAAATTCTTCATTTTTTAGTAACATGGGAAGTAATACATTCATTTTACTTGTCTATAAGTAATTATATTAGAGTTTGGTGTCCTTGATTGACAAAAAAGCAAGTTGATAAAATAAACTACTTGTAAGAAATGAGTTAATGCAACAAAGATAGCATGTATAACTTCTTTGAAATTATGAATTATCAACACTACTTCCAGCAGAAATTTCAAGGGGAAATTTTTGAGACAAATTCAGAGTATTATCGATATTGCTAATTTTAGATGTTTTTGCAGTATTGAAATAAGGAACCTGTTGGTGTCATAAATAAAGAGACAGCTTTTGAATAAATTCAAACTTGTATTTTTCTGAAATTGGTCAACTGATTGTAAACACTTCAACAATGTGCTACAAAGCTTGACAACAGTTATTAATATGTTCTGCTATAGCAAAGACATTTTTATGTTTAAGTTACTAACTTTAGAACTCCCAAGCAATTCTTATGAACTGAACAATACTTAGAGTATTTAACTATTGTTTTGTCAGTATTAAAGTAACTGAATTTTCAGCAAAAACATTAGTATAGTTCATTACAAGAAGACTATATCAGATAAGGAACTAAAAAGTAATTGACCAAGACACACAGGTCAATTCTACACAGAAGAAAGTATGTTCCTACTATGTTCTATAGAGGGGGTATCTGAGCCTATTCCCCTGCCTGGCTTCCTTCTGTTTGACTCCTTCCTATATTCTCTTCTGCTGCTTCCACTGGGACAAGTTGTTAACCTGATAGTGCAGAGTCCTTGTGTGGCCACATTTTATACAGCACAGGATCCACCTTCAGGACAGGACCCATCTCCACCCTTTCTCTTTCATCTTCCTGCTTCAGACATTGGCTGGGCTCAGTCCAGCAAGGGAGGCTGCTTTTTCTCTTTCTCTAAATCTATCTGACTGGATGGGAACTTGGACTAGTTGTATGTCAGCCTAGGTCATCCTTTCTCTGAATAGTAACCTGAACATCATACAATTGTGCCTATTCCAAAATGTGCATGAAGTATATGAGGCTGGATTACGTGGCAAGCCTAAATTTCATGATGCATGTTACACATTTTGAAATACCTGCTATTGTTAGTGTGCTAGTGAAGTCACACCTTTAAATGTAACTTCTTCTGATAACATCTGTAGTGTGTACAATGCCCACAGGAATCCTTAAACTTAAGTGTCAAATGACAGGGGAAGAATTTGGCGGTATCCCTTACCTGGCCCCAACATCATGGTAATACCAAAACTTTCCCTACACTACTTAAATATGTTTATTCCTTTTATCCATAAAATAGCTTCTGTATTATTTTAGCATATTCCATGTATATTTCTGATTTTGAACTAATATCTGATAATTAGTGCTATCCCAACACTAAATTTTTAGGCAGAAAATTTATGTAATTGGATTATTTACAGATTTTGACAGCCTCTTTCAGTAGTTTTCCAAACCACTAAGGCATTTGATCTAACCTTTTGTGGGATCTTGGCAAGGGCTGATGCAATTACGTTGGCCCTTTCTTCTGTCATGTTACTGATGATTGACCCCAGAGAAAACACCACAATGCCATTTTCTCCAGAGCTCTGGACAAACTCTTCCATTTCCTATGAAAAAAAGAATTTGTTCCATCACAAAAGAGCATCAGCTCAGCAAGCACCACTGAAAGATTTGGTACAAATAACTAAAGAAAGAAAAGCAAATACTATCAGTTATTATTGCAGTAAATTTTAGCTTTTAACTGACTCAATCATTCAATTTCTCATCAAGAAGATGTATACTATGAGATGGGTGGCCTCTACGAAAACTATTTGTGAAAATGTGTGTGTGTCTGTGTGTGTACATGCTTTTGTGTGTGTGTATAAGAGAGAAATGAAATGGAGCTATTACATAGTGGTCTAGAAGATAATTGTAAGGCCAGTCACCTCGCTGGGAAGCCAGACCCACCTACCTGTCTCTGCACCTGGCACCCATTTCTGCACCCAGCACCCACCTCTGCACTCAGCACCTATCTCTGCTCCCAGCACCTGCCCCTGCGCTCGGTACCTAGCTCTGTGCACAGCTCCCTTGGGAAGCCTGGGCTGATGGCTGGCTCTTGCACCAGAAAACCTGCCCTACAACCTACCAACCAATAGCGTCCTGCCCTGTCCAATCCCGCTCCCCCAGACCCAATCACAGCATCCTGCTGTTGCCCGTTCCTCATAGCCATAAAAACACCCGGCCCCAGGAAGTCAGCGAGACTTCTCTGGCCCCCTTTCCCCGGACCATAGAACCTCACTGTGAGCTAAATAAACTGGCATTTAGTTTTCTTATATGGCCTCAATTTCCTCATTTTAAACACGGCAATAACCCTTACAATAATGCTAGAAGTATTATACCCAGACTCTTCACTTATAATATTGTAGTTACTAATATAGGTCTTGAAAAGTGGTACCACTTGCCTTTAACTCTATATTGTCATTTTACTAAATCACATGTTTTTTTCAGGCAGGTTTTCTACAGAATTCTTTTAGTTTGAAGCCATCAGTGGTTTGCTTTCCTAACTATTAGCACTGAGGAAAAGTTATTCACAGTTGGGATGAGTTTGTGTCTACATTTATCTTACTGTATAATCCTTTACACTTCACTTAAGTTTTGTCAGAGTTTTCCAGTCTTTTTTCAAATAAAGAAAAAAATAATCATAAAAGGTGGTGGTTAAGAATTACTGACATTCTGGAGTCAGGTTTTGATTTGAAATTTCTATGAATTAGTCCTGAGAGTCTCATTTGTAACACAGAATTGTATAGTATATAGTTAGATAGTTGTATGATCGTATTTCTCAGGTTATTGTTTAGGCGGAACCCCTATTGCCCTGAAATCACACTGTTAAATTGATGTGCTGTTTATAACTGCATATGAGGAACTCTCATCTTTACTTTGCTGTGTCTCAGAGGCAGCATTTGCACCATGACAGAAGAGGCCACCAGGCTTTCCCACGTGGGAGATCTGGTCACCCTCATGAGTAGCTCACTCACACTACATAAACTCCTAGTGAAGATGTGCTTGGCAAAAATTGATTGATAATTATTCTGATTTGCTTTCTCCAATCTGTGCCAATATTTAAATTTATATACTTTCGGATTTAATCATTAGGGTAAAACTTTTTTTAACTGTTGTTTATAAAACAAATAAAAAATATCCAAATATTGACTGTGAAGACCATATGTTGCTGTGTATTTTGAAAAATATGGTTTTTAATCTTCCGACATCAGTGTTAACGTGAGAGCCATTGTATTACTATTACAGGTAATACATGGGGAATCTAGGCATTTTGTGTAATTGCAGTTACCTGTTGCCACATTTAATGTAACCCATGTTCAGTGTTTACTCTCACTGGCTTGATGCCCAGAGCCTTCTTTATCCACCCAATGTTGAAGTAATCTAACCTCTGTTTACTGATTCATCACTGATGTGGGCTGCTTGTTTACCATTCTGTGGCAACTTCATAAAAATAATACAAAATCAATGTAAGTAATTTGATAAAAGTATGAAAAGTTTAGAAAGAAAAGGAAATTTTTCTAAAATTTCTATTTAGAGATATTATGGATGTAAATTGTGTATGTTCCCATCATGGCTTTCGCTCTATTTACACGTGTACATGTAACATTTATTTAGAAAATTTTAACCTTATTGTACATACCTTTTCCTCCTACAAAAAACTTATCGTCTTGTCATATGTATAATTTTCTACCTCACTTTACTTTTATTATGGCTGACAGTGTAAGTTAACATTTGATTAATAAAATTATTGTAATGCTATAGTGTGTACATAGTATAAGTTTTTAATCATTGCTTCTTTTAAGATGTTGAGTTACTTCCAATGTCAATTTTATGAATATTTTCCATAAATATTGCCTGTACATCTTGAATTATTTTTTCTCTGTATGATTTCATGTGAATATATTATGAAACCAATGGCTATGTGCATCTTTAAACACTTGATACCTTTTGTCAAGTGTCTTTTTGTTTTGAAATATACAATTATCTGAGAATCTAATATATTGAAAATAAAGCAACTTGGGTTAACAATTATTTTATGTAATAAACAACTAGAGAAATGATTTCACAACCATTGACTTGCATTGAAATCTTTCTGCAAAATAATAACAACAGCTAGTATTAGTAATTATCACCATTGTAAAGAAAAGTCATCCTTTTTCTTGTCTTTCTATGCCTCCTACTCTCTTCCCCTCCTACTGGCATGATCACTTTCCCTTAATGTGAATAGGGAAATCTTTCAATAGCAGGACAGGGTGGCATAAAAATTTTATTAATCTTGCCTCAGCTTTTGTCTCTTTAGAAAGTTATATAAAGCACATACAATTTGCATGCAACATAGATATTGGATTTTAACCATGGAATAAATTCTCAGTTTTATGTAGACAAAGATCTTAGGAGATTACTTAATAATGTATTAAAGAATGCTTACTTTCTACATATGTCTTAAAAGTATGATATTAATTTAAAATATATGAGATTCCTGTGTTCCTTTATAAAATATATCATCTTCTACTGGTATGCAGACAGAATTCTTTTGTTATTGTAAACTAAGTTTATATTCAGATACAAATGATAGAAATTATTTGGTCTTTATTATATGTAAGTTGTTCATCTTCTCCCTGCTTCTCTGTAGGCAGCTATGGTATCTAGACACAAGTTCCCCCAGGAAGCTTTACTGAGTTGCTTGTCATAAGGCCAAAAACACCTGCTTAATAGGGTGTGTTTCTGTTCTATGAAGTAAACCTCTGGGATCTCAGTGTACAATGAGTTATATCCTTGAGTAAAATCAGATGAACACTAAGCTTGGCTGCAACTATTATTAGGGTTACATATTTGTGTTGTTAAGTAATTATTTTATTTTCAGCTACAATACTTAAGATCCTTATCACTTAGAGTAGAATTTTAGAAATTCAACTTGCTCATCTTACTGGCAAAACTAGCATATCTACTTTTATTCAGGTCCACAGAATATCTGCTATCTATGACTTTGCAAGAGAATGTAATCTTGATGTGCTGAACAATCTGGTTCTGGTTCTGCTAAATGAAGAATGTTATCTCAAGTGACTTGTACATGTTAAGTAATCAGTAGTATTAGTGATCATAGTAAAATAACCATAATTGCAAAATTAATAATATTTCTAAATCACTGACTATATAACAGAGACATTTTAAGTGTTTTGTCTATATTATCCTTTATTCCACACAACACAATATGAAGTGGGTACTATTAGTGTAAATGAAGGCAAAATTATTTCTGTAAACATTCTAGCTTATTTTTCCATCATCTGCTACCAGATTCCATGCAAAATTTCCCAATTTGTCTGCTTTCTTTTAAAAAAAATGATCTTATCACACATCATTTCTTAACTCTTTTTAGCAGTTTCCAAAGGTGCTTAATAAATATTTTAACTCCTAATTAGTATCTGGCTCTAACGTGACTCTCAGAATCACCTGATTCTCACTCAGCCTTTCCCGTTGTTCAGCTCCCATCTTAATTATTGGTGATTTCAGGATACTTTTTAAATCTCCACTGACGCTTTCTTGGCATTGGGTTTTTCCTCAAAATAATAGCTTTGCATAGTTTTTATTACTTGCACATATTGTATCTTTTGAAGTAGAATGTAACATGTGTGGAGACAGAAATTGTGTCTATTATTTTTTCTGTTGCCTGTGGTTTGTGCTAAACTTTTTATAAATATTCTTTGAATGAATGACCAATACATTCTTACATGCTTATGTGTTGCGTAATCAAGACTTTAATTTAACCAATCCTATTTTCGAAGTCTCCTTAGTACACTTCTCTATCTTTAGTAATGATTAAACTCACATAATTGTGATGGTATCAACAAATCAACATGCACATGAGTTTCTAATTGGTATCTGCTTCACCCTGACCACTTCCCATCTTTCCTTCACTGTAAGTCAATCACTTGGAATGAAGACTATAGGATCATTCCTACTAAAAATTCAAAGCAAACAAATTAAAACCAAAAAAATTTTTTTTTTCCTTACCTTAGGTAAGGGTTTGGCAGGTTTGCAGTGGAGCCCTCCAACAAAATCAACATTTGGTAAGAGTGGATGAGGAAATTGAAAATCTCAGGAGTTTCGAATAAGCCATATGTCAGCTTTCCCCATTGTCTCAGATAAAGTAGTGGGTCTTCCTGACAGGAATAAAGAACAGAAAAGGTAGATGACACAAGATAATTACACTTGGTAGTTTTCTGAAATGGATGAGAACAATGTAGGCAAAGTGTCTGTGCTTTGAAATACATAAACATATATTCAAATATAGACATAATTTAATTTTTATGAATTATATATTTTGCCCATGTGTACTTATAAGAAAAGCAAAGTGATAAGAGAATTTTGAGGATAAACGATATCGTGAATGCCGCATCATTATACTCACAATCATAAGCAATTATTAAAATAATCCCTAGAGAATTAAACATCCATTTCTTTACCCTTTAAAGCTTCAAAATAGTAGCATATACATATTAACTCTTCGAGCCACATGATCAACTAATTCTGCTGTACCTATGAAACAATTTTCTAAGAAATAGTCTAGTTTCCATAATTCATGAAGCTAATCCTTTCATCTTTAGTTACTCAAGTGAACTGTGGGCTATTTTGAGAGTATGGCTGAAATACTTGTGCCCACTACTGCTTTTGATTCATCCTAAGGTATTAATAATATTAGCTTTTAAGTAAATACATTTGTAAATTACAGCTAGAAAATTTTGAGAAATTATTGAAATAGAGATTTGTACTCAAATTTAATTTGGCTCATATTTTTTTAATAAATAGACATAGTTTCAAAAAAATGAATACATATATAACAATGTTGAGACTTCAACAAGATGATTGCCTTAAAAAGAATGATTTCCCATCGTTTAGTAAGGGAATGCAGAGACATTAGAAACTACAAATTCCTTATTCGTTTTTGCATTTGAGATGGAGACAGTATTTCTCTCAACTGTGAAGGAAACCTGGTAGAATGAGGACATATTTTAATTTCAGAATAAGGAAACTAAGATATACAAGAAAAAATTTCTGTAATCTTACATAGATAGTTGCAGAAAAATGTGTGACAATCTACATGTATGCATTCAGCAAGATGTTTGTTGATGGGCCTTTTTTTAGGATGAAAATCTGTATAGTAAAACAGATGTGTGATTAAAGAAATATTAGGTGCACTAATATACCAGTATATGGCTTCCTAGAGTGTTCTGTATGAGCAATTGCCACAGGGTATTGAATGATCTTATAATTTAAACTTTTCTATAATATTTATGTGATTCATAGATCATCTTGTGTTTTCATTTCATAAATTCACTTACAAAAACCTTTACTACAAACCGGGCATGCTGGCTCATACCTGTAATCCTAGCACTTTTTGGGAGACAGAGGCAGGTGGATCACTTGAGGTCAGGAGTTCAAGACCAGACTGGCCAACATGGTGAAGCCCTGTCTCTAATAAAATACAAAAAAATTAGTCAAGCATGGCGACATGCACGTATAATCCCAGCAGGGAGCTGAGATGGTGTCACTGCACTGCAGCACTCCAAGCTGGCACCATGGGAGACAGAGCAAGCCTCCAAAAAAATAAAAAAATAAAAACAAAACTCACTACCCTGACTTTATTGCTTTATATAAGTTCAGCTTCAAAGGCACAGGAAAGTTAGATCTCCATGTTACCAACCGAAAAAAATTACTTACCTAGAACTTCACTGTAAAACTGGTCCCATTTCTTCATATTAAATATTTGGAACCAAAATTGAAAATAAAGCACATAGATCATATTTTTTACCCTCTCCATGAAAGCCATTTGATCACTTAATTCTGACATAACAACAGGTGCATAGGAAGGAGGAAATAGAAATCGTCCACTATGCTTTTCAATAGTGTAACCAGGAGAGAAGCGGAGAGTGTACACAAAGGGTATGTTTAGTAGTTCAGCCAGCAGCTCACCACCGGGAAAAATAGCATCTGCAAAAACAATGTCAAATCTTGACTCCTGTAGCTTTTCCATAAGTTTCTTATTTGAAACTACATCCTTGCAGAATTTTCTATGTATGTCACCAAATGTCCACATGATTTCTTGTACTTGTGAAAAGTATGACCAAAATGTGTCTTTAGGAAGGTCTACCCATCTGTTGACCTGTTGCAGGATGATATCCTCAAACTCAGTTTTAGTTAAAGATGCTGGATACACTTCAAATTTAAGAGTAGATTGGCTGTTGGGATCAAAAAGAATGGAAGCTGAAGATGCCAGCACAGTCACCTCATGCCCTCTCTGGACAAGTTCATCCAGGATTGTCCTCATATTCATCCAAAGGCTGAATTCTGTGGGCCACACCAGCACCTTTCCACAGTCCCCAGAGTTAATGTAACAGCTCAGCTGTATGAGTAGAAAAACTGAAGTCCATTTCACAGACATCCTGGTACAATTCAAGGCTTTTTTTTTTTTCATTTGCTGTTTCTTTCTGTCATTTCCTGTGGTTATATTCACAGATAAATCAATCAAGAGGTTAAAATGTAACTTACACTTCAAAGTAAATACATTACCATCAGATTAACAGTCTGAGCATGTAGATGGCAAGGAGATAAATGAAGGTTGATGACCTATTTACACAAGTGTGTTTGATGTCCCTTTTATGTTTATAAGTGCTGTCTTTCAGCTAATATCGACGTTCTTGCATGGACACATCACTTGTCTTATATAATATATTTTAGAAGAGTTTCCAGAACCTTAGTCATGGAAGGCTCATGTTTCTGCATTCTATTTGACACAGAACTGAAGACAAAATAACAAAACATGAATCAAATAATGTTTTGTATACTTTGTTCATACGTAATTTATACACCATACAGCACTATCAACTGAGGCGTGGTGTGCAGGGCAGGCTGCCAATTTTGCTGTTTGGACAACTTAGCTGTACTGCCCTTCAAGCTTTGGAAGGTCCAAATGTACTGGTGGTGGAAGGAATCCACCAGTTGCTGCACGTCTTCTCTACAAAAACATGGCCAGACTGCTTCTTTAAGCAGGTACCATATCCTGTTCCACCTCACCGGGACTCCAGCCACTCCCACCACTGTCCTCGGGTCCACAGAAATTTGAAAACTCCCTGTGACAGAGCTCCCAGAAAGAGGTATGGGCCGGCATCTTTGCTAGTTGAATGACTTATCAAATCCAGTCTGTAAGTTTTGAAGAGTCCAAGCTGACTGGAGTGAAAATGATACACCAGGACAGCACAACAGCCATATAAAAATGTGGCCAGACTGCCCTTTTAATTGAATTCCAGACCCCTCACCTCATCACCAGGTGGAGCCTTCCAACTGGGATCTCTGGCTACCACCACAGTTGACAGAGGTTCCAGGCCCTTCCTGGTAAAGGGATCTCAGGGGGCAGGGCAGGCTGACATCTTTGCTGTTTGGGCAACTTAGCCATTTCAGCCTTCTAGCTTTGGAGTGTCCAAGGCAACCAAAGGCTGAAGTGTACCCCCAGCACAGCACAGCGGCTTAACCAAAATGTGGTTTGATTACCTGAAGCAGGTCCCTGATACCATTCCTTCTGACAAGGGTTCTTATCTCCCAAATGGGGTCTCCAGCCACCTCTTAGAGGTGTGTTTGTGCCAGAAATAGGTCCATACCTCCCTGGGATGGAGCTACCAGAGAAAAGGCTAGGCTGCCATTCTTGCTGTTTCTCAGCCTTCACAGGTGATACCTCCGGGTACTAGAAAATCTGAGGTGACTAGTGACTGGAGTAGGTCTCAGCATACCACAGCAGCCCCACGGAAAAGTGATTAGAGCGTAATGTAGGTGCCTATTTCCATATGGACTCCTCAGGAAGATCTTCCTGGCCTGGGTCTCTAGCCATCCCCTGTCCAAGCTATCTAGCTAGTACCAACTTGGCTCTTCTCTGGAGAGAGACCCCGGGGCAACAGAAAGCCTCTCTGCCACAGCCTCTGCAATGGAAGTTTCCTCGCCTCCCTTGGCCAAAGGAGCAAGGACACTTAGCCACCGCTGACTTGCATCTCTCAGAAATGAAGCCACAGGAATAAACAAAGTAGCAAAGCAGGAAGCCAACTGATGTGGAGCCTAGAGGGGTGGGTGCAGGAGAATCTGTAGCACAGTGTGGCCAGGAATGGCCATCTTTCTAAGTTCAACTTTCATGAATAAGAGACCCTAGACCTTGGGTAACAGTCAGACCTGATTCCTGCATGGTGTTCCTGCGCATCAGACAAGGCTGGTCTGATTTCAGCACTCCTTGATCTTCTACCCTCTCCTGGGGCCCCAGCCTTTCCGTGCATGCCTACTTACATGACAGCCTTGGGTGCCCTGGTGGCCCACACCACAGCTGCTGCACCGGAGGACCATGCCTCAGCAATAGAGAGATCCAGTGAGGCAGCCCCTATGACTGTGCACCAGTCTGTGTTCCAGCCCCATACTGCAGCTCCCCGGAACCCACAGAAACTCCTCACACAGCTTTGCTTAGTGCATGTATGCATGGGTGGGTTCTAATATCTCATTTTCTTTATGTATTGTTTTCCTGAATTCATTCAGTTCTATTTACGTTGTTCATTTGTGGCTTTTTGATGTTTATAAGATGGTTATTTAGAATTTTTTGCCATAAATTTATTGATCTCAATTTCTTTATGATTAATTATTGAATATTTGTTTTGTTTCATCAGAAGATTCATATCTGCCTACTTTTTAATGTTTCTTTTAGCTTTATTTTGGTGTGTGTGTTTAAGGAGGCAATCATCTCTTCTACTCTTCATGGACTTGCTTTGGAAGGGAAACTCCTCCTCAGTCAGGCTGATAGAGATTCTGGAATCTTCAGAACCTTTTCTATAGATGTGTTCTTCACATCTTTCTCCTTACTGTTGAAAAAGGATCAGAATTATATGTCTTACCCCAATCTTACAAGCCAGTCTATGTCCTAAGACTACCCATTTCTTCTCCCTAGGACAGTGCATGATATAAGGCCTATATCCCTTAAACTGCAAATAAATTATGTGTATTAAGCAAGTTTGACATTGCTGTAAATAAATGCCTCTGATAGGGTAATTTGCAAAGAAATGGAGCTTAATTGTTTATGGTTCTACAATCTTTACAGGAAGCCTGGTGCTGGCAACTGCTTGGGTTCTGTGATGGCCTCGGGAAGCTTACCATTATAGCAGAAAGCAAGGGGTGGACAGGTGGGGTAAGCACATCACATGGTAAAAGCAGGAGCAAGAGTCAACCTAGGGATGGGGAATGGTGTCACATACTTTTAAACAACCAGATCTTACATGAAAACTCACTATTGTGAGGACAACACCAAGCGACAAGGCATCCACCCCCATGATCCAAACACTTCCAACCAGGCCACACCTCTACCATTGGGAATTACTATTCAACATGAGATTTGGATGAGGACAAGTATTCAAACTGTATTAGTAGGCAAGTAAACAGTTCATGGAAATGGATTATAGTCATTAGAAATTGATGATAAAGGTAAACTGTTTTTTTTTCCTGGAAAGCAGAATTAAGAGATAATCCATAACTTCCAGGACCACTTATAAACCCCTCCTATGTCTGGTATAATTATTATCACATTGATTTACTTTTCTTGTATGTAGGCATGTCAGATTTCTTTTCAGAAAATGTTTCTTTCACAGCTCTCAAAAGTATTAGAGTCACAGAGTTTACGCCTCCTTATTTTTGTAAGAAAATAATTGCTCTGTTAAGTAACTGCAATCTACATAAAGAGGAACTTTGTGCAAACTACTCTTCATATTGAAACAATGGCCAATGTGATGGTGTTATGAAGTGGGCCCTAAAAAGGCAATTAGGACATGAGGGTTTCTCACTAGAGATTGTAACTCAGGCCCACATAGAAGAAGATTTACGCAGCGTTTAGCCTTTTTGCCCTTCTAACTTACACCATTTGAGAACACAGTATTCTTCTTTTCAGAGGATGCAAGAATAGGCAGCATTTTTCCAAGGAGAGAACAGCTATCACTACATGATAAACCCACTACAGGTTTGATCCTGCATACTCAGCCTCCAGAATTGTGAAAAACACATATCTATTTTTGTATTTTACCCAATCTGCGGTACTTTGTTAAAGCAACACAAATGGACTAAGGCACAGGATGGTTGAGATTCACTCAGGGTAGCTGGCATAACATTAAATATTAGGAATAGTTATAGATTGTAATCTCAAATTTTGGAAGGTGAAAAGGTTTTATTGGGATAGGCTGAAGGCAGAGGCAGGCATTTACATTAACATAGGAAAGAAAGAGAATAAAAGGCTTTCCCAATTTAAGTCTGATTACCCCATATCCCTTTGTCTCTACTCTGTTTACTCATGTAAATTTTGTGCTGGATGACCCTCTTAGGGGAAAATCAGAGAAGAATTACCTGTTCATAGTGTTTACTCTGGGCTCAAAACCTAAAGCTTTTATCATTCATAAAACCACTCTTTTAACCATGTTAACTATGCACAAGTGTGTTAACTTAGAACCTGTGTTGTAAAATCTAACAATATATGTAATGATGGAGAGGGAATCCTGGTCAATCGGCTGCAGTTCATTCTCTGAAAACAGTTGGCGACCATCCCTAGCCCACTTGAATCACTGTAATGGTGTGAGAGTGCATTCATTCATTCATGCGTAGTTGGGTCAGAGTCTGCAGGCCAGACCTTCGCAGGTGGTGGATGCCGCCTCAGGTGGTGACCCCGACATGATGGAGGTCACACAGGACGGTACTTCTTTTGTGTTAATTGCTGGGTAAAATATGTAACTATTATCTCTGAACTAAAGGAGTTTATGAGAAAAAAGCTATGGAAAACCTTCACTCTTAGTTTTCACTTAGGATCCACTTAGGATCTGCCTTTATAAATAACTTGATATTTAAGCAGACATTTTCTTTACAAACACTATAAGCATGTTGCCAAGTTTAGCTTGTGAGATCCTTCCATTTACAAATAAGAACAAAAAATTGTGAGCTTTATAATGGTATAGAAAGAATTTTTAAATACACGCACTTTTCATTTGTATGTCATCTTTATTTAGCTAAAATTTCCAGAATAATTACTCATTTTGTGTGTCCAGTTATCTATTTACAAATACACATACAGATGTTATTTCATCACCACAGCTTTGTTTAAAATCTAAGGTTAGTTGCTTTAGTTGTTTGGTCTCTGGTAGGAAAACTTGGATGTGTGTTAGGTGATGTAAGGAGCAGTTACATATGAATGAAAAATGGTCATCATTTTCCCAGAGAAGTATACACTTGATTTCATGAGAATAGACACAGTTAGTGATAAAATAATACTTTTTTAATATATTATTTTTATTGTGTATATATCTTTAACATTTCATATTTTAATCATTTTTTAACATAAGCATTTATTGATATAAGTTTTCCTCTGAGCATTGCTTTCACTGTATCCCCAACATTTTGATATGTTGTGTTTTCATTGATTTTAAAGTATTTTGTAATTATCCTTGTGATTTGTTTTGACCTATTGGTTGTTAACGTTAATAGCATAAAAAATACTCTGCTCCTATATAGTTTCATCACTCTTCTTTTTCTGTTATTGATGTGACAAATTGTATCTCTATACATCGGGTGCCCAATAACATGGATTACTAATTGTCTTTTAAGCAAGTGTCTTCTAAATTATTAAGGAAATAAAAAGTAGAATCACGACCAACACTAAAATTTTCTTTTAAAATTGTCATGAATTTATCTTCACTACAAATCTTTATTCCTTTACATGTGTTTGTGTTACTGAATAGCAGACGTTTATTTAGAGCTAAAGTATTTTCTTTAGCATATGGTATGGAAATAGTACACTTTCTCTGCATTTTTAAAATCTAAAAATGTCTTAATTTCTACCTAATTTTTGAAGAACAGTTTTTCTGGAAATATGTTGGGTCTTACCTGCAGATCCTGACCCAGCAACGGATGAACAAATGCACTCAGACGCAGATATCCAATGAAAGAGTGGACTAGGGGTCCGGGCCACTCCCATACACCGAGGAGGGTGCTGTAGAGTCAACTGCTATGACCCTCACCAGCTGGTGCTGCAGGCATTTATTCAGTATAGATTTAATGACAGAGGCTTCCAGTCAACACACTTGTGGATAATTAACATGATCACCCTCCCTGGAGACGGCAGTCCTACAGATGATTAAAGGCGAGGTTCCAAGGCCTAGGTAAACTAAGTTATCTAAATCAGTTTCTTTATATCTCCTTGTTATAACCTAAGCTTTCAGGCACCACATAAGAGAATCTGGCTGCCTTCAGCCAAATCCTATTCTGAGATTTTGCAAGATCCTCTGACCTTCCAAGAAGGTTTATGTACATTTTATAATTCTTTCCCACTACTCTGACTGAACTCATACATCTCTTCCTTTTATGTTTTTTGCATGAGGTTTTGTTGACTGAAGATCACAGATGTGTGAAGGAACAGGTCTGTCATGTGTGGCGGCCATTGCTCATATTCTGGCTTTGCAGCCTAGAATTAGTAAATAATATAAGACAATCATGAGTATAATCAACGAAGTCTTTTTCCAGTCAAGGAGTAGTGTGCAATGTTACTTGGCACCTCAGTCTAATGTGTGCCATTACCGAGGGACCCCACTGGGGGTATGTTAATTCCTCTTAGTCAAGTAGTTGAGTCGTTAGAGGCTGGAAAGGGAGTATCTGTCTAAGTAACATGTGGAAAAAAAGCAGGTTTAAAAATGGGCTTAATAGAGTGTAGCAGGTACAGCTTGCAGGCAGAGTAAGAGAATGAAAAAATAATATTGGGAGTGAATGGTGTTTTTGTCTGGAGCAAGACTCTCTTAGCCTTCTGAGTTGCCTTCTTCAGCATTCTGTTTGAGGCCTGTGTTGTCCAAGGAAGCCACATTTGCCAGACCTATGTGTGCTGCAGGGTCATCTCCTTCATTTCTGGTATCAGGTTGGGTCGCACCAACACCATGGGATAGTTTGATGTGTCCTGCTGGAATCCAAAGAGGACCTGAGGGGGTATGAACACAAGCATATCTTTTTCTCCATGTTAGAAAATCATTTGGACCACATTATTTATTATTATTTACAACCTTACATAAAACTACAGGTTTTATGTCTGGAGAGGTTTTAGCAAAGTGTTTTTCTATAGCTGATTTAAATTGTCATCTAAATTTTAAAAATTAAGGGTAAAAAGGCTTGCGCTAGTAGTGTTTCAGAGTCGTTACTCATTTCCCCCTTTTTTATTTTCTGAGCATATTTTTAAAGGTGGAATGGACACGTTATACTATGGCCTGTCCCTGGGGGTTATACGGATGACTGTGGAATGTTGGATGTTTCATGTGTGACAAAAATTGTTGAAATTGTGAGCTGGCATAAGCTGGACTATTATCAGTTTTAATTTTTGTGGGCCACCCCATAAATGCAAAAGTTAAGAGACGATGTTTAATGACATATGAAGTGGACTCTCCAGGAAGAGCATGTGCACTAACTAGGTGAGTGTTGGTATCAACAGATACATGCACATATCTGACTTTTTCAAATTCAGGGATGTGTGTAACATCTGTCTGCCATAACTGATTAGGTTCTAGTCCTCTAGGGTTAACGCTTGTTGAAGGAGGGGACGTGCCTGTGAGCTGACAACCTGGGCATTGCAGATAGTTTGTTTAGCTAATCTTTTGGTAAGTTAAAATTGTTAGCTAAGTTTCTCCAATTTTGGTGGAAAAATTGATGCAATTGGACAGCTTGGTCAAGCAGTGATGTCATAACCTGTAGGTCTGTTTGATCGTTGCCATAAGCCAATAGGCTAGGCAGTAAGCTGTGGGCCTGAATTTCTGTGGTAAAAGTAGGATGTGTGCATTGATCTAGCAATTGCTGAAGTCGGAGAAAAAATGCAATAAAATATAGATTAAAAAATTAAACAAGAAATAGTCTACCCCACCACCTCCCATTAAAAAAATACCTTGGGTGAAGTTTTCAATTAGGCTAATTTGGTAAACCAATGAAAGCTACTCTAATAAGTTCCTTATAATTAAAGCATCATTAAGCACATATATTAAGCACATATTTATTAAGCACACATTAAGCACATACATTAAAGCAACATTAAGCACATATATTAAGCACATACATTAAGCACATATATTTCTTTTAAATACTTTAATGAAGCTTAGACAATCACTTTAAGTAATTGCCACCCATTTAATGTTTGCTGAAACAGTTTACAAAGAATTCACATACCATTCTCTAAATGCTTACTTGGCTTTTCTGATATGCATTAAACAATATGTTAACTATTAATGAAGAGTAAAGAAAAATCAGAATCTGAAGGTAACTTTAACCATTAAAAGGTCCACCGAGAAGCATTACTTATAATTAGCAAAATACATGTGAGCTCCTTGTGGCATTAACCAGGGCCCTGTGATCCATGCTTTAAAGCAAGAGCAGGTGAAGAAAAAGCAACATGCCTCCTAAAATAAAGTCACCTTCTCCTGTCCACTGTGAATTAGAGAAATTCTATTTTTGCAGGTAACTGAGTACTTGTGAAGTGGCAATCTACTAAATGAACTCAGTGCAAAATGTATCAAAATGAAAAATAAAAATTGCTAATATTCATTAAGCAATTACTTTTCTTAGTGCTTAGTCCCCATTCTAAGTTCTTTGCATTTACTTTTTCCATTTAATAATGCTAGGTGTTATTATTATCTCAATTGATAAATAAGGAAACAGGCACAGAGAGCTAAGTAACTGCTCAAGGTCAGATGGCTAATAAGAAGCAGAGACAGAAACTGAAACCAGGAAGTCTGACTTCAGAACCTATGTTCTTAACCACGCCGCTGTACTGTCACTAAGATAATTAGGGACTTGAACTGAGTGCCTATGGATCTCCCTAAAGAGGTAGAGGAGCTATGACAAGAAACATAGGAAGGAATGGATGTTGAGAACAAGTCAGGCTTGCAAATCAATATTCAATTCATTACTGAGTGTCTACTATGTGTTGGGCACTGCACTCAATGCTTTGGAAAATATTACCATATAGATGAATAAGACAGAGCCCCTCCTCATCTTCATTGCTTCTTCAGTTGTCAACTCTTCTATAAAGCCTCCCCTGACTCTAAGCACTATTATACCACTCTTCACACTGCGTTATAAAGTCTTCACATGTCTGTTTCTTCTCTCTTAGGCTGTAAGTTCCATAGCCCATCATGGGAACAGACACCATGTCTTGGCTCCTTTTGCAGTGCCTAGATTCCTGGTACCATGTGCCTGAACACACCGATGTCTCTCTTTAGATGTTTTATGAATGCCTGAACAGATGAAACACAGATAGAGGACATGGAAGTGAAATAACGTGCTCTGAGATTCACAGTGTGCTAGTGGTAAAGATGGGGAAAGATTTTGCATATCCCATCTCTACTCCAAAGTTCTAATTGTCCACATGTATCACTCTGGTATCTTTTGCTAAAACTGCATGATTTAACATTTTAGCATACACTGTGAAAAAAATGCTCTCATCTCATCTTTATGCTTCATATCTTATTTAACATGCTAAACCCTTATAAGCAGGGGCCACTGCATACCTCACTTACTGTGTCAGCCCATGCTAAAGGGATACCTGCAATTGAATCTTTAGAAAGGTACAGATCTCTTAAGTTGCTCTATCTAAAAATGAAAGATTAGATAGATTAAGTCATTTGCTCAAGGTTACAATGCTGGTAAGAGACAGAACTGGAACTTAAATCTAACTCAAAATCCCACACTAGTAATAATTGGGCTACTTTTGTGCTCTCAAAGATCCAAATCCCAACTTCACCACCTACTAGCTATGTAACCTTGGAAAAATTGTTTAACTCATCTAAGCCTCATTTTTATCATCTTTGAGATAAGTAATTGAGAACTATCAGAAATGATATAAGGGTCAAATGAGCTCATAAATGTAAAGTGTTGCTCACATAGTAGGTATTCAACAAATATGTATTGATAGTCCCATCAAATAAGATTCTGCTCAGAAATTGAGCACATGTGCTAACATCTGATTTAGATAACATAACTTCTATTAATTGCTGTGCTATAAAAACAACTATGTGGAATTTATTTCCCAGCTAAAGAGTTCCAAGTTGTCCACCAAATTAAAAGTTTCTAAAACTAAGATTTCACAGAAAATGCAGACTCTTCTATGACTACTCTTACTATCTTTTTTAAATCTGTAGTGACTCTAAAACACAAAGTTCAAAACCTTGCCCAAGGCTAAATCAGTTATTGAGAATCTGGACCCAGAATTTGGTCACATGTTCTCATTTAATCTTTGCTAGCTTGCTTCCACACTAAGGTATGGTTCCTTTTATAATGGCAATTCTGTGATGATTAATTTTATGTGTCAACTTGACTGGGCTAAGGAATGCCCAGATAGCTGATAAAACATTATTTCTGGGTTTGTCTGTGAAGTTGTTTCTGAAAGAGATCAGCATTTGAATATGTTGTGGAACAAAATCAAATAAAAAGATGAAGAAAAGGTAAATTCAGCTTTGTGTTTTAGCTGGGGCATTCATCTTCTCCTGCTCTCAGAAACCAGCGCTCCTGGTTCTTGGGCTTTCAGACTCCAACCAGGACTTATACCATTAGCCCCCCAGTTCTGAGGCTTTTGGACTCAGAATGAATTACACCACTGTCTTTCCCCAGTCTTAAACTCGTAGACAGCATATTGTGGGACTTCTCAGCCTCCATAATCACAACAGCCAGTTCCTATAATAAATATACATACACACATGTATATCTCCATATATCCTCTTGGTTCTGTTCCTCTGGAGAACCCTAATACAACTTCCCATATGAAACAGAGTTTCTACCCAGTAAAGGAAGAATTTGAAAGATCTAATTTCACATTCAGTCTCTGCCACATACTAGCTTTGTGAATCATGCCAAAGTTTCTTCATTGATAGAATGGGAATAAAATAGGTTTTTCAAATAATTTTTATGACAATTAAATAAGACAACGCATAGAAATAGGTCTACCATAGACCCAAGAATATAACAGGCATTCAACAGATGTTGATGAAACTGAATCTGGAATTTTCCAGATGCTGCCAAGCGCCAGTGCTTTTATTGGAAGTACTTAAATACAGAGAAGAAAGGAGGGGCAAAAGGAGGGAGGAAGGGAGAGAAAAAGAGAAAAAGGGAGTGGGAAAACAATAAAGGGAAGTAGAATAAGAAGAAGAAGGGAAGAAAAAGAAATTTGAAAAACACCTATCTAGGATGCTATAGCTGCAATTCTGTTTAGAAGGAGCAGGAAGACTTCAAAGTTATACAAAAGCCTGTGATTTTGATGCTGAATTATAATGTTAAATTATGGACCCCATCTTATTATTTTTGCTAATCATAACAGAAATTGTGATTCCTGAGGAGCTAATCAAAAATGAAACAGAGTAGTCATGAAGAGATAGATTCATCTGTGTAGACTGGAAGACTTGTTTTTCAAGAGGCAGTCCGTCGGGAAGACACCAGAAGATAAAAAATGCCTTTACGTATGAAACAACAAAGAATCTGCAAACACCCTTGACAGAGAGACAGAGATATGTGTGAAATGCTAATATGCATACTGATTTACAGTAAAATAAACCTTACAACTGTGCAAATGATACATTTTATTATAGATGACCAATCTGCTTTTCTTTACTCACAATGAAGCACTACATGAGTAGTCAATAAACTCCTCCACCTCCCTTCTTACCATTTATCTCTCCCTCCCTTGCCCTGCTAAATCCTCAGATTTGAGGATTTAGCACCTCGCCTTACAAGCTGTATGACTTAAGAACACTATCACATTCACAGAAGAGATTAAAGCAGAGGAAGATGAGAAAATACTGATGGAAATTACTTTAAGGAGAGAAAAATACTTGGCACAGCCTAATTTTTATACTTTCCTTAGTGGTAGATGGTAAGCCCCATATATAATAGAATACATTGTAAACATCACAAAAAAAGTGATTACTACAAAGTGATTTTGATAACTTTATCAAAATCTATACTTAGGTAGAGTATAGATTTTGACGTTTTCCATCCCAAAACACATTATTAGGCCTAACATGACATTATCCTCTTTTCCTATATGGTTGCCAAGTGCCAACTTTAGTGTTACCTAAGAGTTACACACTTAAGGCTGGGGCATCATTGCCCTTGCAAGTCACCACTGAAATACATGTGTCCCATCTAGAAACAGGTTGCCAAAAACTACAGATTCAAGACGGAGTACTTCTCTTTCAGAATCACAGCACACCAGGAATCAACACTGCAGATGGTGCACAGCAAAGAGAATGAGCTACAGGCAACCCCTTTAGGTTCAAGATTCACAGCACATTTCCACGCATTCCGTTGGCAACACAGTTTGCTGCCTTATACTTTTAAAGGCAATTTTCATTGATAAGGGATATCTGTTACCTTCATACTCTGTGGAAGTAAGCAAAGAATCATTGCGACCCTAGAGAAAAATCAGAGTGACATAATTTTATGTCTAGAAGGGATGTTTGAAGTTATATAGAAATATCATTTATAAGCAGGAAGACAGAGGTTCGGAGACATTAAGGGACTTGTCCAGGTTCAGCAAGTTACTAGCAGAATCAAGATTTTTTTTTTTTGAGACACAATTTCGCCTAGCTGAGATTACAGGCATGCACCACCATGCCCAGCTAATTTTGTATTTTTAATAGAGACATCTGCCTCAGCCTCCCAAAGTTCTGGATTACAGGTATGAGCCACTGCACAGGCCTCAAGATTTTTTAAAATCATTATTCTCAGTGCATTGCTCTTTCTAGCACTTAAATATAATTTATCAATAGCCTGATTGTTTCTAAAATTTTAAAATACTTCCTTTACTAAGACTGAAAAAAAATCTCTATTTCCAAAGCTCAGAAAACTAAGTTATACAGCCTCAAATTCATATATGAACCTTCTCCCCATTTCTACAATCATCAATGCCCTCCTACCTTGCAACTGAAATAAAATAACATCCTACTAAGCTATGCCATCTTTTGCAATGCACCAAACATCAAATATGGAGAACAAAACTAAGACTGACACAGTGTTAAGAACTAAAATACATAAGGAATTCATGCAACTCAATAGCCAAAGAAAAAAATGGGCAAATAACTTGAATAGATATTTCTCAAAAGAAGACATACAAATAACCAATAGATATCTGAAAATGTTCAACATCACTAATCATCAGGGAAATACAATACAAGTCATCACCTCACACTTGTTAGAATGGCTATTATCAAAAGACAAAAGATTGGCCAGGTGCAGTGCCTCACGCCTGTAATCATCACACTTTGGGAGGCCAAGTGGGAGGATCACCTGAGGTCAAAAGTTCGAGAACAGCCTGGACAACATGGTTGAAACTCATCTCTACAAAAATACAAAAGTTATCCAGGCATGATGTCAGGTGCCTGTAATCCCAGCTACTGGAGAAGCCAAGGCAGAAGAATCTCTTGAACCCAGGAGGCAGAGGTTGTGGTAAGCAGAGATTGTGCAACTGCAATCCAACCTGGGAAACAGAGCAAGATTCCTTCTCAAAAAAAAAAAAAAAAAAGACAAATGATAACAAGCACTGGCAAGGATGTGGAGAAAAAAGAATGCTCGCACCCTGTTGACAGGAATATAAGTGAGACAGCCATTATAGAACACAGAACGAAAGTTCTCCAAAAATTTAGACATAAAACTACCATGTGATCCAGCAATCCATTTTCATTTCTGATTATACATCAAAGAAAACAAAATTACTATCTTAAGGAAATATTAATATCTGCAATAACATGTTCGTTGCAACATTATTCACCAATAGCCAAGATATGTAATCAACACAAATATAAATAGATAAAATATATAATATATACATATACAGATATATGTATATCATACACACATACATATATAATTTAAAATGGAATATTATTCAGTCTTTTAAAAGCAGGAAATCCTGTCATTTGAGACAACACAGACAAACCTAGAGGATATTCTATTTAGTAAAATAAGCCAGGCACAAAGACAAATATTGCTTGATCTAACTCATATGTGGAATCATAAAGAAAATGAAAGTCATACTCAACAGAGGCAGAGAGCAGAATGGCAGCTGCCAAGGGCTGGTCCGGTGGGTGGGAAGAATGGGCAGGTGTTGCTCAAATGGTACAAAATTTCAGTTAGACAGGATGAATAAGTTCTGGAAATCTACCATACAGCAAGATGGCTAGAGTTAATAATTTTTTGTATACTTGAAAATTCCTGGAAGAATAGATCTTAAGTGTTCTCACCACACACACACACACACACACACAAAGATAACTATGTGATGTCATGATTATGTAAAATAGTTTGATTGTGGTCATTATTTCTCAGCATATACATAAATCAAAATATCACATTGTATGCCATAAACATATACAAATTTTATTTGTCAATTATATCTCAATTAAGCTGGAAAAAATGGAAAGCAACCTATGGAATGGGAAAAAATATTTTCAAACCATCCATCTGATAAGAGGCTAATGTCCAAAACATATTAAAAATTTATAGAACTCAATATTAAAAAAAGAAAAAATAAGGACAATCCCATTTTTAAAATGGACAAAGGACCTAATGAGATATATTTCCAAAGAAGGTATACAAATAAATGACCAACAGGTACAAGAAAAGACTTCAGCATCACTAATCATCAGGGAAATGCAAATTAAAACCACAGTAAGATACCCGTCCCCTCATACCTGTTAGGAAAACTATTATGAAAAAGACAAGAGATGAGTGTTGATATGGAGCAAAGGGAACACTTGGACACTTGTGGCAGGAACGTAAACTTGTACAGCCATTATGTAAAACAGTATGGAATGTCCTAAAAATATTTAAAACAGAACTACCATAGTATACAGCAATCCCACTTTTAGGCTTCTGGGATACATCCAAAAGTAGCTAAATTTGTTTCTCAAAGGGATATTGGCACCCCCAGATTCACCACAGCATTATTCACAATATCCAAGACATGAAATGACCAAAGTGTCCTTCAGGAGATGAATAGATATACTGTAATATATACAATGGAATATTATTCAGTCATAGAAAAGAAGAAAATCCTGCTGCTAGTGATAACAGGAATAAACTCTGAGGGGGTTATGCTAGCGAAATAACTAAGACAGAGAAAGACGAAGACTATAACCCACTTACATGTGGAATCAAAAGAGAGTCAAATCCATAGAAACACAGAGTAGAAAGGTGGTTACCAGGAGCTGGGAGATTGGGAGAATGGGGAGATGATGGTCCAAAGATACAAACTTTCAGTTATAAGATGAATAAATTATGGTATGTAACTATACTATGTTGACTATAGCTAACAATATCATATTGTATGCTTGAAAGTTGCTGAGAGAGTAGGTCTTAAATCTTCTCACCAAACAAAAAAACAGTAATGAGGTGAGGTGGTAGCAGTATTGACTGACTTGATTGCAGTAATCCTTTTACAATGTATGTTTATATAAAATCATTACATTTTACACCTTAAATTTATATAGTTTTATTTGTCAACTATACCACAATAAAGCAGGAAAAAAAAAAGAAAAGCTACAGGTTGGCAGAAAACATTTGCAAATTACATATCTAACAAAGAATTCATATTTAGAATATATACAGCACTCTAAAAACTCAACAGAATAAAAAAGAGAGCATGAGAGAGAAAGAGAAAGAAAAGGAAGGAAGGAAGGAAGGAAGGAAGGAAGGAAGGAAGGAAGGAAGGAAGG